>NW_027251709.1:0-38829 GCF_044704955.1 Pristiophorus japonicus | reverse complement strand
GTCCTGGTCTTCAAACACTCTCTTCCTCAGGCGATCAAAGACTGCACTGGCACACTGAAGACGATGTTGGATTTCGATGTTGATGTTTGCCCTTGTTGCCAGTAGATTCGCAAGGTATGGAATATGGTCCACTTTGTCCAAGGCCTTGTCGTGGATTTTAATAATCGAGGGACAGTGCAGTGTGGCGGGGGCAGGTTGGTTGAGAAGCTTTGTCTATCATGGGATCTACCACCCATTTAATCCCCTTCCACACACCATGTACACCCTACCCTGTCATGGACTCTACCATCCATTTAATCTCCTTCCACACATCATGTACACTCCACCCTGTCATGGACTGTACCACCCATTTAATCATCGGCGGCAGTCGGGAGCAGCGTCGGAGGTGCGTTGTGAGGCCTATAAAAGGCACAGCAGGGAGTCTGGGGCCCAGCGTCGGGAGCAGTGTCGAGGAGGTCCGTTGGTGAGGCCTATAAAAGGCACAGCAGGGAGTCTGGGGCCCAGCCTCGGGAGCAGTGTCGAGGAGGTCCGTTGGTGAGGCGTACTTGTGCAGCTATAGGGAGAAGGCAAAAAAGAAGTAGAAAGAAACAGAAAGGTGACGCCACAGCCAAGGGGGTAAGTGATTGGCTGGTGATTGGCTGGTACTTTTTCTTTTTTCTTTTCTATAACAGTGAGTAACCTTAGCATTGCTGTTGCCTATCTAAGGGTTACGTCATGGCAGGACAGCTCGGTCACGTGTTATGCTCCTCCTGTACCATGTGGGAACTCAGGGACGACTCCAGTGTCCCTGACGACTACCTGTACGGGAAGTGTATCCGCCTCCAGCTCCTGACGGACCGCGTTGCGGAGTTGGAGCTGAGGGTGGATTCACTCTGGAGCATCCACGATGCTGAGAATGACGTGAGTAGCACATGTAGCGAGTTGGTTGTACCGCAGGTAAAGGGTCCACAGCCAGCTTGGGAATGGAAGACCAGCAGGAAGAGCAGAGCAAGGAAGGTAGTGCAGGGGTCACCTGTGGTCATCCCCCTGCAAAACAGATACACTGCTTTGAGTACTGTTGAGGGGGATGACTCATCGGGGGAGGGCAGCAGCAGCCAAGTTCATGGCACCGTGGCTGGCTCTGTTGCACAGGAGGGCAGGAAAAAGAGTGGGAGAGCGATAGTGATAGGGGATTCAATTGTAAGGGGAATAGATAGGCGTTTCTGCGGCCGCAACCAAGACTCCAGGATGGTACGTTGCCTCCCTGGTGCAAGGGTCAAGGATGTCTCGGAGCGGGTGCAGGACATTTTAAAAAGGGAGGAAGAACAGCCAGTTGTCGTGGTGCACATTGGTACCAACGACATAGGTAAAAAAATGCATTAGGATCTACGAAACTAATTTAAGGAGCTATGAGCTAAATTAAAAAGTAGGACCTCAAAAGTAGTAATCTTGGGATTGCTACCAGTGCCACGTGCTAGTCAGAGTAGGAATCGCAGGATAGCGCAGATGAATACGTGGCTTGAGCAGTGGTGCAGCAGGGAGGGATTCAAATTCCTGGGGCATTGGAACCGGTTCTGGGGGAGGTGGGACCTGTACAAACAGGACGATCTGCACCTGGGCAGGACCGGAACCAATGTCCTCGGGGGAGTGTATTCTCGTGCTGTTGGGAAGGAGTTAAACTAATATAGCAGGGGGATGGGAACCAATGCAGGGAGACAGAGGGAAACAAAAAGGAGACAAAAGCAAAAGACAGAAAGGAGATGAAGAAAATTGGAGGGCAGAGAAACTCAAGGCAAAGAACAAAAAGGGTCACTGTACAGCAAAATTCTAAAAGGACAAAGGGTGTTAAAAAAACAAGCCTGAAGGTTTTGTGTCTTAATGCAAGGAGTATCCGTAATAAGGTGGATGAATTAACTGTGCAAATAGATGTTAACAAATATGATGTGATTGGGATTACAGAGACGTGGCTCCAGGATGATCAGGGCTGGGAACTCAACATCCAGGGGTATTCAACATTCAGGAAGGATAGAATAAAAAGAAAAGGAGGTGGGGTAGCATTGCTGGTTAAAGAGGAAATTAATGCAATAGTTAGGAAGGACATTAGCTTGGATGATGTGGAATCTATATGGGTACAGCTGCAGAACACCAAAGGGCAAAAAACGTTAGTGGGAGTTGTGTACAGACCTCCAAACAGTAGTAGTGATGTTGGGGAGGGCATCAAACAGGAAATTAGGGGTGCATGCAATAAAGGTGCAGCAGTTATAATGGGTGACTTTAATATGCACATAGATTGGGCTAACCAAACTGGAAGCAATACGGTGGAGGAGGATTTCCTGGAGTGCATAAGGGATGGTTTTCGAGACCAATATGTCAAGGAACCAACTGGGGGGGAGGCCATCTTAGACTGGGTGTTGTGTAATAAGAGAGGATTAATTAGCAATCTCGTTGTGTGAGGCCCCTTAGGGAAGAGTGACCATAATATGGTGGAATTCTGCATTAGGATGGAGAATGAAACAGTTAATTCAGAGACCATGGTCCAGAACTTAAAGAAGGGTAACTTTGAAGGTATGAGGCGTGAATTGGCCAGGATAGATTGGTGAATGATACTTAAGGGGTTGACTGTGGATGGGCAATGGCAGACATTGAGAGACCGCATGGATGAACTACAGCAATTGTACATTCCTGTCTGGCGTAAAAATAAAAAAGGGAAGGTGGCTCAATCGTGGCTATCAAGGGAAATCAGGGATAGTATTAAAGCCAAGGAAGTGGCATACAAATTGGCCAGAAATAGCAGTGAACCCGGGGACTGGGAGAAATTTAGAACTCAGCAGAGGAGGACAAAGGGTTTGATTAGGGCAGGGAAAATGGAGTACGAGAAGAAGCTTGCAGGGAACATTAAGATGGATTGCAAAAGTTTTTATAGATATTTAAAGAGAAAAAGGTTAGTAAAGACAAACGTAGGTCCCCTGCAGTCAGAATCAGGGGAAGTCATAACGGTGAACAAAGAAATGGCGGACCAATTGAACAAGTACTTTGGTTCGCTATTCACTAAGGAGGACACAAACAACCTTCCGGATATAAAAGGGGTCAGAGGGTCTAGTAAGGAGGAGGAACTGAGGGAAATCCTTATTAGTCAGGAAATTGTGTTGGGGAAATTGATGGGATTGAAGGCCGATAAATCCCCAGGACCTGATGGACTGCATCCCAGAGTACTTAAGGATGTGGCCTTGGAAATAGCAGATGCATTGACAGTCATTTTCCAACATTCCATTGACTCTGGATCAGTTCCTATCGAGTGGAGGGTAGCCAATGTAACCCCATTTTTTAAAAAAGGAGGGAGAGAGAAAACAGGGAATTATAGACTGGTCAGCCTGACCTCAGTAGTGGGTAAAATGATGGAATCAATTCTTAAGGATGTCATAGCAGCGCATTTGGAAAGAGGTGACATGATAGGTCCAAGTCAGCATGGATTTGTGAAAGGGAAATCATGCTTGACAAATCTTCTGGAATTTTTTGAGGATGTTTCCATTAGAGTGGACAAGGGAGAACAAGTTGATGTGGTATATTTGGACTTTCAGAAGGCTTTCGACAAGGTCCCACACAAGAGATTAATGTGCAAAGTTAAAGCACATGGGATTGGGGGTAGTGTGCTGGCATGGATTGAGAACTGGTTGTCAGACAGGAAGCAAAGAGTAGGTGTAAGTGGGTACTTTTCAGAATGGCAGGCAGTGACTAGTGGGCTACCGCAAGGTTCTGTGCTGGGGCCCCAGCTGTTTACACTGTACATTAATGATTTAGACCAGGGGATTAAATGTAGTATCTCCAAATTTGCAGATGACACTAAGTTGGGTGGCAGTGTGAGCTGCGAGGAGGATGCTGTGAGGCTGCAGAGCGACTTGGATAGGTTAGGTGAGTGGGCAAATGCATGGCAGATGAAGTATAATGTGGATAAATGTGAGGTTATCCACTTTGGTGGTAAAAACAGAGAGACAGACTATTATCTGAATGGTGACAGATTAGGAAAAGGGGAGGTGCAACGAGACCTGGGTGTCATGGTATGTCAGTCATTGAAGGTTGGCATGCAGGTACAGCAGGCGGTTAAGAAAGCAAATGGCATATTGGCCTTCATAGCGAGGGGATTTGAGTACAGTGGCAGGGAGTATTGTGTACAGTTTTGGTCTCCTAACCTGAGGAAGGACATTCTTGCTATTGAGGGAGTGCAGCGAAGGTTCACCAGACTGATTCCCGGGATGGCGGGACTGATCTATCAAGAAAGACTGGATCAACCGGGCTTGTATTCACTGGAGTTCAGAAGAATGAGAGGGGACCTCATAGAAACGTTTAAAATTCTAATGGGTTTAGACAGGTTAGATGCAGGAAGAATGTTCCCAATGTTGGGGAAGTCCAGAACCAGGGGTCACAGTCTAAGGATAAGGGATAAGCCATTTAGGACCGAGATGAGGAGAAACTTCTTCACCCAGAGAGTGGTGAACCTGTGGAATTCTCTACCACAGAAAGTTGTTGAGGCCAATTCACTAAATATATTCAAAAGGGAGTTAGATGAAGTCTTTACTACTAGGGGGATCAAGGGGTATGGCGAGAAAGCAGGAATGGGGTACTGAAGTTGCATGTTCAGCCATGAACACATTGAATGGCGGTGCAGGCTAGAAGGGCCGAATGGCCTACTCCTGCACTTATTGTCTATGTTTTCTATGTTTTCTAATCCCCTTCCCACACACGGTGCAGAATCTCTATGATCACGGACTCTATGGGGGATTAATTCGATCGGCACTGCAAACATGCGCGAGGATCACGATGCGGGATTAACCCACGCACTTAGCTCCCGATGCAGGCAGCAGGCCAAATTTGTGCTGCCTGCTAACCAACATGATTGGTGTGTGCACCCAGCACTAACTGTGCTGTTGAGTGGCTACAGGCCTCAGCGCCCAGAGCCCAAGGTTCTGTGAGGCTGGCACCAGTTAAAGCTGGCCTGCACCTCTTAATGGACATGTGAAATGTGTCTGGAGCAGGTGCTGGAAATGGCTGTGGAAGAAATTCTGACCTGGAGCAAGACGTACTGATGACACAACAGGGGAGAGAGCCGGCTCCAAGATCCTCCAGTGCTGCACTGGAGGCTTTGGGGGAGGAGGTGCAGCGGGGGAAAGATGTTCTCTACCCACAGGGGGCGAGGAGGCTCCACCAGACAAATGTTTCGAAGGCAGTGAGACCAGGACCCGAGGATCGGGATGCAGTGCCGCCAAATGTTCAATGACCTCACGAGAGTGGTCAAGGTCGGTGAATTCATCTTCAAATGCCGTGTCCCACCAACTGCACCACTAGTCTCACACATTGCTCAATGCACCACACCCCCATCACCCACTACCAACAATCTCTAGCAATCAGGACTCATACACAAGGACATAAGGAATAGGAGCAGGAGTGGGCCATACGGCCCCTCGAGCTGGTCCACCATTCAATATGATCATGGCTGATCTGATCTTGGCCTCAATTCCACTTCGCCGCCTGTTCCCCATAACCCGTGACTCTCCTGTAGTTCAAGAATCTGTCTATCTCAGCCTTGAATATATTCAATGACCCAGCCCCCACAGCTCTCTGGGGCAGAGAATTCCAAATATTCATGACCCGCTGAGAGAAGAAATTCCTCCTCATCTCCATCTCATATGGGGTCCCCTTATTCTGAGACTATGCCCCCAGTTCCAGATTCCCCCACAACGGGAAACATCCACACTCACAGCTTCACCTCACTCTCACACACTTAGATTCTGCTGCAAGCCTCACGCCCACATCTCACAGCTTGCACACACTGCCAGCTATTCAACTGTGACAGGCGCATCACCCAAACACAGGGCACCACACTCACCGATACACTTCCCTCTCTTGCAGAGCAAGGTGGCCCAGAACCCGAGGCAGCAGGAGCTCAGTGGCGGGGGGCAGGCGTGCCCAGATGTCCTTATCCCCGTGGAGCATACGGTGCTCGCCATCATTGGCGTGCCCATCGCTGAGCTCGTGGCCAGTGGCGGGGCGGAACCACAGAAGATGATGGTATGGCCTACCTAATCCTCCTTCTCACATCCCACGTCCCCCTCAGTCCACAATCCCTTCTGATTTACAAGCTGCAGATGGTGTAAAGCATGCCCCTCTTACATCGACCCCCCCATCACCACCCTCCCCGCACTGCAACCCTCCCCTTGTACCTTTCTCCTTTCACATACCCAGGAACTGCCACTTGGCCAGGCAGTGTTGGAAGAGCAAGAGGTGGAAAAGACAGAAGACATGATGGTGAAGACACACCGTCACTCCATTTCACACTCACAGCCACCAGCTCAGATACTGACACTGCGTGTAATGTAGAGGGTAGTGTAGAGGCGGGATCGGCACGTGGTGAGATTCTGGGTACGAGGGGCATGCAGCCAGGGCAGGGGGCAAGGATGGCGCAGGTTCCAGCTCGCCGGAGGGTGAGGTCACACACGGGTTCTGGTGTAGAGGACTCAGATGAGGATTTCGATGGGCGGGCTACAGATGAAGGCTGATGGGTATGTACAATGAAATGCTTGGTGCATTGGGAACCCTGCCAGAAAGCCTGCGCTCAATGTCAAGAAGCACGGAGGAGTCGGGCACCAGCTTGGCACAGGGCTTTGCGCAGAGCTTGGAGTCCATCCTTTCCAGCACGGAATGGTGGCACACTCCATTGGGCCCTTGTGGACCCGGCCATGATGCAGCGTCTGATGGCCGATGTCTCGGCTTCCATTGCAGCACAAGCAGCAGCCACCCAACGCCAAGCAAGCTCAGACTGCTGCCTTCATGGCTGCAGATTCCAGTGTTCAAAGGGGCTTGCAGGGTGTCACAGCAATCCAGTAATCTGCCCCCCGGGAATGATGCACCCCCTCCCCCCGGTGGAATGGCAGTGGCTCCGTGGAGCACAAACCTACTGTTCTCTCTCAGAATGACAGCATTTCTAATCCCACCACTGCCACTCCACCAGTGTCGATGCTGTTGCCTGTCAGCCAGCCAGCCCAGACTGCTGCCGCCAAGGCCGAGGTGGTGCAGTCCGCAGCCGGGCCTTCTAGGCCCAGAGCTGCTCGAGGTCGCCTTCCAAGGCCATCTCCAGTCTCCCCAACTGAAAGTCAGCAGCCTTCCAGCAGCCCTGCTGCATCCCCTGGGGTATCAGTGCATAGGAGCACTCGGACAGGCAAAGACACACACAAGGCAGACACCAAGGGAATGCACCGGGGGATTAGTGGGCTTTTTGATGTAATATTGGATGCAGTGTCGCCCCCAACATCTGGCACCACTGCCCACAGAAGTTTCATGCCCTCAGACCACTGGTCAAGGTCAGGGAGAGCATCTTCAAAAGCCGTCTCCTACCAACTGCACCACTAGCCTCGCACACTGCTCAATGTCCGACCCCCTGCCCCCCCACAATCGCTCACGTACCAACAATCTGTACCAAACACCAGGCACACCTCCCAGTCCCAGCCTCACCTCACCCCCTTAGAGAAGACGCTGCAGGCCATTCTTGGCAGGGGCATGGCTGAGCCCCTGGCCAGCGGCAGGGCAAAAAGGATACAAGATGCTTGTATCCTCGTACGTTATCCTCCTTCTCACGTCCCACTTCCCCCCTCAGAATAAGAATTGCTTCTAATTTACAAGGTGTGCAGGGTGTAAGCAGGCAGCTCTTGCTTTCCCACCTCCCCTCACCACAACTCCACCCTTCCTCATTTCACACACCCAAATCCAGCCTGCCCAGCTCACGGGTGACCAAGCAGATGGAGAGGAGAGTGAAGAAGACACACTGTCACTCGATTTCTCACTCCCAGCCACCCGCTCCTCAAGGTCGACCAGCAAGGCCATCTGCAGTGTCCCCCACTGAAAGTCAGCAGCCTTCCAGCAGCCCTGCTGCAGCCCCTGGGGTAGCACTGCGTGACATCAGTACGATAGGCAAAGACACACACAAGACAGTGACGAATGGCGATCAGTTGATCTTTTGATGTATTATTGGATGCAGATATGGATAAAGTTGGATTGGAAAGTTTGCTTTGTGGGGGCTTTTATTTCAGCATTGTGGCCAAGAGGACGATGTGATGGTCAGTAACAGAGGGACGGTAAGGTATGGGACTAATGTTGAAAGGGGATTGGGGTGGTGGTCACTGGGACCACAGGCGGATGATTCGATCCCAGATATCCCGGCCAGAAAGCGGCTGTCTGGGTTGCCTCCTTCCTTCCACTTCCTCCTCCTCCCTTTGCAAACAGAAGTTGGAAATCTGAAATAAAGGCAGTAAATGCTGGAAATACTCAGCAGGTCAGGCAGCATCTTGAGCTGAAACGTTAACTCTGTTTCTCTCCATGGATGCTGCCTGACCTGCTGAGTATTTCCAGCATTCACGGTCTTTCCAGGGACCTTTCTTTACCACCCGAGGCCTTGCACGTGTCCAGCAGCACCCCTTGCATTCCCAGCACACTGAAATAACATTGAACATTTATTGCACGAAGCCACTACTTCCATAAAATATATTGTTTAAAACAGACCAGAGCTTAAATGCAAACATACCTGAAAGATGTGTGGCTCATTAAGAAGCACCAACTGCATCTGTGCAGGGCTGCTTCACGCCTGCTTTTCTGTGTGTGCTTAGGGCAGGGCGATATGGTGAGCGCAAATGCCCCAATTAACAGTCATGGCTCGAGCCAGGCATTGGTGTCACCATCTGACAATCCACATTGTGAGGCAAGTGCTGCCAACGACAGCGGTACGGCCCTTACCAAAATGGTGGATGACGTGTCCCGGGCCGCAAGCAAGACGGCTGCGATTATTTGAACAAAACCCTCTTATTGGCTGGTGCTAGACCAGGGAAATTCTAGGCCAAAGAATCATAAGAACATAAGAAATAGGAGCATGACTCGGCCATTTGGCCCCTCGAGCCTGCTCCGCCATTCAATAAGATCATGGCTGATCTGATCCTGGGCTCAGCGCCACTTCCCTACCTGCTCCCCATAACCCTTTACTGCATTATCGTTCAAAAATCTGTCTATCGCCACCTTAAATATATTCAATGACCAGCCTCCATAGCTCTCTGGGGCAGAGAACTGAACAGATTTACAAGCCTCTGAGAGCAGAAATTCCTCCTCATCTCAATTCTCAATGGGCGACCCCTTATTCTTAAACTCTGCCCCCTAGTTCTAGATTCCCCAATGACTGGAAACATCCTCACTGCATCTATCTTGTCGAGTCCCCTCAGAATCTTATATGTTTCAATAAGTTCATCTCTCATTCTTCTAAACTTCAAAGAGTATATGTGGAGCGGGCGGGGAAGTGGAGCTGACTCCATGATCAGATCAGCCATGACCTTATTGAATGGCGGAGGGGCCGTATGTCCTACTCCTGTTCCTATTTGTTATGTTCTGATTAACCTGCTCAACCTTTCTTCATAAGTCAGTCCCTTCTTCTCAGGAATCAACCTCGTGAACCTTATCTGAATTGCCTCCAGTGCAAATATATCCCTCCTTACATAAGGAGACCAAAACTGTACACAGTACTCTCGGTGTGGTCTCACCAATACCCTGTACAGATGTAGCAGGACTTCCCTGCTTTTATACTCCATCCCCCTTGCAATTAAGGCCAACATTCCATTTGCTTCCTGATTACTTGCTGTATCTGCATACTAACTTTTTGTGTTTCATACACAAGGACCCCCAGGTCCCTCTGTGTTACAGCATTTTGTAATCTCTCTCCATTTAAATAATAAGTTGCTCTTTGATTTTTTACACTCGGTCCCTTCATATAAGTTATTACCATAGATTGTAAATAGTTGAGGCCCCAACACCGATCCCTGTGAAACCCAACTAGTTACCGTTTGCCAACCAGAAAATGACCCATTGATCCTGACTCTCTGTTTTCTGTGAGCTAGCCAATCCTCTATCCATGCTAATATATTAGCACCAACCCCATGTTCTCTTATCGTGTGCGGTAATCTTTTATGTGGCATCTTATTGAATCCCTTCTAGAAATCCAAATACACTGCATCCACTTGTCCCCCCATATCCACCCTGTGCGTTACGTCCTCAAAGAACTCCAACAAATGTGTCAAACATGATTTCCCTTTCATAAAAACATGCTGACTCTGCTTGATTGAATTATGCTTTTCCAAATGTCCTGTTACTGCTTCCTTAATAATGAACTCCAGCATTTTCCCAACGACAGATGTTAGGCTAACTGGTCTATAGTTTCCTGCTTTCTGTCTCTCTTTTTTAAATAGGGGCATTATATTTGCGGTTTTCCAATCTGCTGGGACATCTCCAGAATTCTGGGAACTTTGGTAGATTGCAACCAATGCATCCACTATCTCTGCAGCCACTTCATTTAAGAGCCTAGGATGCAGGCCATCAGGTCCAGGGGACTTGTCCACCTTTAGTTCCATTATTTTACCGAGTACTTTTTCTGTAGTGATAGTGATTGTTTTCTCAGCACAGAATCTCTCACACCCAGAATCTCAGAACAGACTCTTCTTCAAAAGGGTTCCTGTTTAAGGGTTCACGGGATTCGGGGGCGGGGAGAGGGGGCAGTAGGACATTGGCTGAAAGGTCTGATTCTGTGAGTAGGACTATGTCAGGCTGGTGCTTGACTAGTCTGTGGGGCAGCTCTCCCACTTTTGGCACAAGTCCCCAGATGTTGGTGAGGAGGACGTTGCAAGGTCAGCACTGAGCCTGGGTCCGCTGTCCTAGCCGGTCCGAGCTGCTGTTATTCTGCCTGATTGGACAGTTATTATTAGAGACTCAGACCACAGCAGAAATCCCCCGTGCAAAAAATAACTGAAGAGACTGTCAGATCGGAAGAATGAAACTTCACCCACAGAGGAAGTGAAAGAGGGAGGTTGTCACACCTGTACGTTTGTTAATGACACGGGAGAAAACTGTGAACCGGGCTCACAGCCTCGAATCTTACAGCACAGAAGGAGGCCATTCGGCCCATCGTGCCTGTGCTGGCTCTTTGAAAGAATTACCCAATTAGTCCTACTTCCCCTCATTTTAAGAACATAAAAAATAGGAGCAGGAGTAGGCCACATGGCCCCTCGAGCCTGCTCTGCTATTTAATACGATCATGGCCGATCCGATCATGGACTCAGGTCAACTTCCCTGCTTGCACTCCATAACCCCTTATTCCCTTGTCGGTTAAGAAACTGTCGATCTCTGTCTTAAGTATATTCAATGACCCAGCCTCCACAGATTTACAACCCTCTGAGAGAAGAAATTCCTCCTCATCTCAGTGTCCTCTACCGTAAAGACTGATACAAAATATTTGTTCAGAGTTTCTGCCATCTCCATGTTCCCCATCACTAATTCCCTGGTTTTGTCCTCTCAGGGACCAACATTTATTTTAGCCACTCTTTTCCTTTTTATATACCGATAGAAACTCTTGCTATCTCTTTTTATATTTTGTGCTAGTTTACTTTCGTGTCTATCTTCCCATTCTTAATCATTTTTTTCGTCATTCTTTGCTGGCTTTTAAAAGTTTCTCAATTTCTGTCCTTCCACGAGTTTTGGCCACTTTGTATGCCCTTGTTTTTAATTGGATACCATCCTTTATTTCTTTAGTTAGCCACGGATGGCTATCTTTTCTTTTACACCATTTCCTCCTCACTGGAATATATTTTTCTTGAGAGTTGTGAAATATCTCCTTATATGTATGCCATTGTTCATCAGCCATCCTACACTTTAATCTATTTTCCCAGTCCACTTTAGCCAAATCTGACCTCATACCTTTGTAGTCTCCATTATTTCAGCTTAGTACGCTGGTTAGAGATCCATCTTTCTCACCCTCAATCTGAATTTGAAATTGAACCATGTTATCATCACTCAGTCCAAGGGGATCCTTTACTGGGAGCTTGTTTATTAATACTGTCTCATTATACAGGACCAGATCTAAGATAGCCTGCCCCCTGGTTGGTTCCATTACATACTACTCAAGGAACCCGTCCCTTATGCACTCTATGAACTCTTCCTCAAGACTACCCTGACCAATTTGATTTATCCAATCAATGTGGAGGTTAAAATCACCCATAATTATTGCTGTTCCCTTTTTACAATCCTCCACTATTTCTTGCTTTATACTCCGATCAACTGAGTTGCTAATGTTAGGGGGCCGATAGATATGCCCACCAGTGACTTTTTCCCTTTATTATTCCTTATCTCCACCCAAACTGTTTCAACATCCTGATCATTTGAGCCAATATCATTTCTCACTATTGCAGTGATTCCATCCTTTATCAACAGAGCAACCCCACCTCCTTTTCCTTTCTGTCTGTCCTTCCGGATTGTCAAGGACTCCTGAGTATTTAGTTCCCAGTCCTGGTCACCTTGCAACCATGTCTCTGTAATGGCTATCAGATCATATTCATTTGTATCTATTTGTGCCGTCAACTCATCTATTTTGTTATTTAGACAAAGAGCCTTGAAATTTGTTTTTTTACCCTTTTTATCTGCTTGTTTTCTCTCTCCTTCAAACTCACTTTCTTTATTTTTGCTTTCTAATTCCAGCTTTAGTCCCCTCCCTACTGAATCTATTCTCAGGTTCCCATCCCCCTTCCAAGCTAGTTTAAACCCTCCCCAACATCACTAACAAATGCTCCCCTCGAGGATATTGGTCCCGGCACTGTTGAGGAGCAACCCGGCCGGTTTGTACAGGTCCCACCTCCCCTAGAAACGGTCTCAATGCCTCAGGAAACTAAAGTGTCCCACCTGCACCATCTCTCCAGCCACGCATTCATCTGCTCTATCCTCCTGTTTCTGTATTCACCAGCTCATGGCACCGGGAGTAATCCGGAGATTAGAGAATAATTAGAGATTAAAGATTCTGAGAGAAGAAATTCTTCCTCATCTCGCTCTCACCTCAGCCCCCTAGTTCTAGTCTCCCCTATCAGTGGAAACATCCTCTCTGCATCCACCTTGTAAAGCCCCCTCATAATCTTTCATGTTTCGATAAGATCACCTCTCTTTCTTCTGAATTCCAATGAGTAGATGCCCAACCTACTCAACCTTTCCTGAAAAGAAAATCCCCCTCATCTCTGGAATCAATCTAGTGAACCTTCTCTGAACTGCCTCCAAAGCAAGTATATCCTTTCTTAAATATGGAAACCAAAATTGCATGCAGTATTCCAGGTGTGGCCTCACCAATACCCCGTAAAACTGCAGCAAGACTTCCGTACTTTTATATTCCATTCCCATTGCAACAATGGCTAAGATTCCTGACCACTTGCTGTACCTGCATACTATCCTTTTGTGTTTCATGCACAAGTACCCCCAGGTCCCGCTGTACTACAGCACTTTGTAATTTTTCTCCATTCGAATAATAACCTGCTCATTGATTTTTTTCTGCCAATGTGCATAACCTCACAGTTTCAAACATGATACTCCATCTGCCAAATTTTTGCCCACTCACTTAGCCTCTCTATATCTTTTTGCAGGTTTTTTGTGTCTTCCTCACACATTGCTTTTACTCCCATCTTTGTATCATCAGCAAACATGGCTATGTTACACTCGGTCCCTTCATACAAATCATTAATATAGATTGCAAATAGTTGGGGTCCTAACACTGATCCCTGCGGCACCCTAGTAGTTACGGATTGCCAGCCCGGAGAATGAACCATTTATCATGACTCTCTGTTTTCTGTTAGTTTGCCAATCCTCTATCCATTCTAATATATTACCCCAAACCCCATGAGCTTTTATCTTGTGCAGTAACCTTTTATGTGTCACCTTGTCAATTGCCTGCTGGAAGTCCAAATACACCACATAAACTGATTCCTCTTTATCCACCCTGTTCGTTACATCCTCAAAGAACTCCAGCAAATTTGTCAAACATGACTTCCCCTTTGTTATGTATTGTCCAGGTACATTAAATTTATAAGTGCAATGGTGTGCCATAGAGGACGTTGTGGTGGGAGACCGGAAAGTACCTGCAAGACAGAGTCTAAAAGTCTGCCCACCACACCTGAGAGGCACTCTGGAGTCAGACAATAAAGGACTAAGGTCACAGCAGTTACTACAACACCAGACTGTGTGGAGTCAGTGATTTGAGTGCGACATACATCACATTGGCGACAAGGACACGGACGAACTTCATGCATCATGCAACTATGGCTACTCTGGGCTCGTTAAAGGATTTTACAGTGGGAAATGATTGGGAGGCCTTTACGAAAAGGTTCGAGTACTACTTCACAGCAAACAACCCGACGGGGCACACGGACGCACTGAGAGAAGCGTAAGGCGATATTACTTTCCAGCTGTGGCGATGAGGTTTACTGTCTTGTCAGGGATTTGCCGGCACCCGGGAGCGCCAGGGACAAGTCATATGAGAAGCCGGTGGTACTCATTCGTGACCAACTTACGTGACCAAAGGAGAGCATCTTCACAGCCCGGTACAAATTCTATCACCACTGCAGACCTGAAGACCAGGATGTCACCAAATATGCTACGGACCTCAAGAGACTCGCGGCGCGATGTGATTTTGGCACACACCTTGAAGACGCGTTGCGAGACATTTTTGTTTTGGGGATTGGCCATGAGGGTCTCTTTCTCAAGCTGCTATCCACGGAACCTACAGTCACCATGAAGCAAGTCATCACCACCAGCAGGGCATTTATGGCCTCGACTTGCAGCACCAAACAGATGATCCACACAGTCTCGAATCCGGCAGGCACTGTCCACAGGATAGCACCCACCATGGACAAACTGCAAAACGTGGCTCTGCCTGGGGCAGAGAGCACGGACCTCGAGGTACTGGAACTCAGAGTCCGCTGAGGGGGGCTAATCGAGTAGCACCATGCTGGCGCTGTGGAGGAAGCCATGGGGCTCACCGGTGCAGGTTTGCGGAGTATACGTGCAATACCTGCCACATGAAAGGCCACCTTCAGCGTATGTTTAAAAGAGACACGACTCACCGTGTGGCTGAGGAGATGGTAGAGGGTCCATTTTCCGGCCAGGAACAGGCAGAAGAAGACAAGGCATTGTTTGGATTATACACGTGTACCGATGGTTCGGCCCCGGTGATTATGGAGGTCAAGATTAACGGAGTCCCAGTGAGTATGGAAGTAGATACTGGCTCGGGTCCGTCGTTGATGAGTCAGGAAACTTTTGAAAAACTGTGGGTTAACCCAGCTGCACGACCCAAGCTGGTCCCGGTCATGGCAAAGCTGCGTACCTACACCAAGGAACTGATACCTGTTCTTGGCAGAGCAGATGTGCAGGTATCTCACGGGGACGAGACGCACGGTTTACCTTTGTGGGTCATTGCAGGCGATGGGCCGCGCTTCTCGGCAGAAGGTGGATGGGAAAGGTCCGTGGGAGCTGGGAAGACTTCACTCCTCCACAGACCGCTGTCCCCCGGGTCCCCAAAGAGCAGCACCAACCGAGCTGGAGAAGAAGTAAGCAGTTCATCAGCAGCCTCAATTCCACAGGCCACAGCAACCCTGCAGCCCCAACCCTGGAAGAGCAGCTTTTCAACCCGGCTGCAGGAGTGGCGGCAGGTGCTGGAGCAGGAGCGGAGGCTCAGGAGAGGCGGCACCAGCGGCAGGAATGGAGGCTGCAGTGGCGGCGGAGGCTACGGAGGCGGCAGCTATGACTTGGGAGAACGCGATTTCTTGGACAGATACAGGAGCCAGAGCAGATGCAGGAGTCAGAACAGAGGAAACGGCCAGATTCAAGATCATGCTTTGGCTGTTTTCTTTCCTTCTTTCTTCATTATTTCTTCTTTTCCAGAGAGTAAAATGGCAGGCCAGCGAGCTCAAGATGGCGGCAGCAGAGCTCTGCAAAGAACAAAGGCAAGCAGTACAACTAAAATGGCGGCGCCCAAGGGAAGCCTCGTGGGAACCACAAGATGGCGTCTTAAAAGGGAAATCCACCCGGGAATCTTAAAAGGGCCTTACACCATTGGCGGTCCCCACAAAGAGACTTTTGTAAGGCAAGAGCGAGTCTAAATGAGCAATGTGAATGTAGGATGACAGATTTATGATAAGAATTAATATTTTAATGCTGAATGGTTACTGTGTTTAAAATAATGGATATGAATTACGATTTATGATAAGAGTTAATATTTTAATTCTGAATGGTTACTGTGTTTAAAATTATGGATATGAATTACAAAAAGAGTTAATACCATGAGGTTCAGGTAAAAGGGATATGGACCCGTGACTAACATGACCAACGGCTAATGCGATTTTTGCTTTAGCTGATTCATGCAATGGTTCAGCGGCTGCTAAGGCGACTATTTCAGCGCAGCCCATTACCTCGGGCAAAAAGGGGCTGTGTACAGCCACCGTACCTCACCCAGGTAACTGTTCAGTGTACCTGCAACCTTTTGACATAACATCTGTACCACATATTATATGTACCATACAAATGTACCATCTATGTATACCTACTTTCTGTTGGAGGTTATGCTCGTGTGCTTTATCCACCACGTAAGGACTGCAAATACCACATGTGTACACCGAGTCCTCCACATGGGGAGAAGAGGGAAGTGGATGGTCATGGACTCACACTCACAAATCAACCAGGACGAACAAGGCCGAGGTCACCGGCAATGGCTTTTGGAACTGGGGGGAGAGTGAGTTATTATGTATTGTCCAGGTACATTAAATGTATAAGTATAATGGTGAGCCACAGAGGGCGCTGTGGTTGGAGACCTGAAAGTACCTGCAAGACATAGTATAAAAGGCTGCCCACCACACCTGAGAAGCACTCTGGAGTCAGACAATAAAGGACTAAGGTCACAGCAGTTACTACAAACCAGACCGTGTGGAGTCAGTGATTTGAGTGCTACATACATCATACCCTTCATAAATCCATGCTGACTCTGCCTGACTGAATTTTGCTTTTCCAAATGTCCTGCTACTGCTTCTTTAATAATGGACTCCAACATTTTCCCAAGCACAGTTATGTTAGGCTAACTGGTCTATAGTTTCCTGCTTTTTGTCTGCCTCCTTTTTTAAATAGGGGCGTTACATTTGTAGTTTTCCAAACTGCTGGGACCTCCCAAGAATCCAGGGAATTCTCAGTGTCCTATCATGTAATGTGTATTCCTTTGATTGTTAGACTTCCCCAAATGCATTACCTCACAGTTCTCGGGATTGAAATCCATTTGCCACTGTTCTGCCCACCTGACCAGTCCATTGATATCTTCCTGCTGTCTACAGCTTTCTTCCTCACTATCAATCACACAGCTAATTTTTGTATCATCTGCAAACTTCTTAATCATGTTCCCTACATTGAAGTCTAAATCATTGGTGTATATTACAATGTGCAAAGGACTTAGTACCGAGCCCTGCGGACCCCACTCGAAACAGCCTTCCAGTCACAAATACACCCGTTGACCATTCCCCTTTGCTTCCTGCCACTGAGCCAATTTTGGATCCAACTTGCCACTTTCCCTTGGATCCCATGGGCTTTTTACGTTTCTGCCACATGAGACTTTGCCAAAAGCCTTGCAAAAATCCATGTATACTCCATCAAAGGTGCAACACTCATCGACCCTCCTTGTTATCTCCACAAAAAATTCAATCAAGTTAGTCACGCATAACATTCTCTTAACAAATCCGTGCTGATTGTCCTTGATTAATCCATCCCTTTCTATATGACAATTTATCCTCTCCCTCGGAATTGTTTCCAATAATTTTCCCACCACCGAGGTTACGCTGACTGGTCTGTTATTACTCGGTCTATCTCTTTCCCCTTTTTAAACAAAGGCACCATGTTAGCAGCCCTCCAGTCCTCTGACACCTCACCTGTAAACAGGGTAGATTGAAAAATGATGGTCAGAGCCTCTGCTATTTCCTCCCTTGCTTCTCTTCACAACCTGGGATACATTACATGCTAAACCCCTTAATACTTCTTCACTCACTATGTTTATCTCATCGAATATTTCACACTTGTCCTCCTTAATTACAATGTCTGCATCGTCCCTCTCTTCTGTGAAGGTAGGTACAAAGTATTCATTTAGAACTATTCCCACATCTTCCGCTTCCACACACAGGTTACCTTTTTGGTCTCCAATAGGCCACACTCTTTTTTTAGTTATCCTCTTGGTCTTTATGTATTTATAAAACATCTTTGAGTTTTCCCTGATTATACTTGACAATATTTTTTCATACCCTCTCTTTGCATTCCTAATTTCCTTTTTAATTTCACCCCTGCACTTTCTATACTTCTCTGGGCTTTCTGCAGTATTTAGCTCTGGGTATCTGACATAAGCTTCCCTTTTTTGCCTTAACCTACCCTGTATGCCCTTTGACATCCAGGGGCTCTAGATTTGGCAGTCCCACCCTTTTCCTTTGTGGGAACATACTTGCTCTGAACCCTCACTATCTCCCCCTTGAATGCCTCCCACTGCTCTGACACTGATTTACCTTCAACAGAAGAACATAAGAACTAGGAAAAGGAGTAGGCCATATGGCCCCTCAAGCCTGCTCCTCCATTCAATAAAATTATGGCTGATCTGATCATGGACTCAGCTCCACTTCCCCGTCCGCTCCTGATAACCCCTTATCCCCTTATCATTTAAGAAACTGTCTAATTCTGTCTTAAATTTATTCAATGTCCCAGCTTCCACAGCTCTCTGAGGCAATGAATTCCACAGATTTACAACCTTCTCAGAGAAGAAATTTCTCCTCATCTCTGTTGTAAATGGGTAGCCCCTTATTCTATGAGCATGTCTTCTAGTTCTAGTGGAAACATCCTCTCTGCATCCACCTTGTCAAGCCTATTCATAATCTTATATGTTTCCATAAGATCACCTCTCATTCTTCTGCTTTCCAATGGGTAGAGGCCCAACCTACTCAACCTTTCCTCATAAGTCAACCCCCTCATTTCCAGAATCAACCGAGTGAATCTCCTCTGAATTGCCTCCAAAGCAAGTATATCCTTTCGTAAATATGGAAACCAAAACTGCACGCAATATTCCAGGTGTGGCCTCACCAATACCCTGTAGAGCTGTTGCAAGACTTCCTTGCTTTTATACTCCATTCCCCTTGCAATAAAGGCCAAGATTCCATTGGCCTTCCTGGTCACTTGCTGTACTTGCATACTACCCTATTGTGTTTCATGCACAAGTACCCCCAGGTCCCGCTGTACTGCAACCTACCCAATCTTGCCTCATAACTAGATTTGGGAGTGCCACCCTTTTCCTTTGTGGGAACATACTTGCTCTGAACCCTCACTACCTCCCCCTTGAATGCCCCTCTCACGTGGGCGTTAATGATCCCATGCCACTATTTTGAAGAAGAGCAGGGGAGTTCTCCCCAGTGTCCCGACCAATATTTATTCCTCAATCAACATGACAAAAACAGATTGGGGACGAAATTTCCCCGCTGTGTGAAAGGGATGTGTTTTCCCTGGGGGGGGAGGGGGCCTACCCGATCCCGAGGGATTTAGCAGAGACGTGAAGCGGATAGCGCCCCGTGAGCCGTGTCCGCGCCCCGTGAGCCGTGTCCACGTACCGTGAGCCGTGTCCGCGCTAGGCCTGTGGGTCACGAACCGGGCCGCACTTCGCTCGCGGGGCGAAACTTACCGGGAGATGCGCACCGCCGCGCCCCGCCATTTGTTTTTGCCGACTTACCCGTCGGGCCTTTCTGTGCCGATGTGGTGGGGTCGGTGCCGTCATGGTGCAGCCTGACACTCGCCCCCGAGCCCACCCCCAGGGGAAGTGCAGCGCACCACATTGCGCTCCACTTCCTGTCAGGGGCCGTGACCCCAATTTTGCTTCCGGGGCAGGAATTGGGCGTGGGAAAATTAACCGCCCCAAACCGGGGCGATACACAATTTGGGCCCATTATCTGGTCATAGTCACATGTGGGAGCTTGCTGTGTACAAACTGTCTGTCGTGTCTCCTCCATTACCGCAGTGACTACACTTTAAAAGTACTTCATTGGCTGTAAAGCGCTTTTGGACGTCCTGAGGTGGTGAAAGGCGCTATATAAATGCAAGTCTTTCTTTCCAATTCAGCTCTACATCTTTGAAACCCAAACCCGCGGACAGTGACGGACAGGTAAAGACCCTGTGGTCCATCCAGCCCGTCCCACACAATTGTGATACCTTGTGTATCACAGTATAGACTCTCCACCCCACCCAAAACTACCTGATCTCCTGGGAGAGGCGAAAAACCAGGGAAAAAACCCATTGAGGGAAATAAATCTGGGAAACTCCTCTCCGACCCCACCCCCTCCCCCACACCAGGCGATGGAAACTAGTCCAGGAGGTCATTGTGGCCCTGAGTTCCTTGCAGTAACTACCTTCTGTAAGTGGTGATCTCCACACCGGCCACAAACAGGTCCTGCACTCGCTTATGTACAGCTCATGGATTTAAAATTACAAGCTTTCCCCACAGTGTCAAGTGCTGCAAATACTGTGTTACATTATCAGGTTTATATTCTCACTATCTGTCATTGTCACAACACTTGCTATATAAATGCAAGTTGTTGTTGTGTTCAGGGGCCGCTGTATCTGGCTCAGGCTTCTTATCCATCCCCCCTTCCCTTCCCCCTCCATTGGGGGCCGTGCCTTCAGCTGCCTGGGCCCTAACTCCCTGCTCCCTAAATCTCTCTGCCACTCCATCCCTCTCCTCTTTTAAGACCTCCCTTCAAACCCAATCTGTGACTGAGGGTTTTGATCACCCTCCCAGCCCCTCCCCCTTTGGCTCAGCACCACTTTGACCAGATTACGCCTCTGTCAGCTGCCTTGGGATGTTGTTCTAATGTTCCAGTTACGATAGCAATGCAGGTTGTTGCTGCTGTACCTGGCGGCAGAGCATCTCTGTGTGTGGATATGCCCCGTGCACCGAGCTCCGCGGTGAGGCCTCCCACAGTGGAATGGCCTGCTGATGCTCGCTGCAGTGCGGAGTGGCTGCTGACCCACCAATCGGTCTGAGACACCGCCTCACGAGCGGACGAGGAGATACACGCTGAGATCCACCATCAAATGACACGTGGGGAACTGGAAATGTTTCTGCAAACCTGACTGGAGGTTTGGTACAAACGGGTTTTATAAACCAATCAATTGAGTGACACAGAAATTGTCCAAAAATTTGGTCTTTTCAGAACCAACATCGCCCTCTTTTGGTATGAAGGAATCACTGCCAATTTCCCTCACAATTTGACTGAGCTGCAATTTTCAATGTCTCAATACGTGGCTCGCTGTCAATCTTTATTCTATAACGCTCCTTTGAAGCGCTTGGGGAGTTTTACTGTTTTAAAGGTGCTGTATAAAAGTTGCTGTTGTTGCTTGTTCTGAGTTAGCTGATTCAACTGAGGTCAGGATATGACTCACAGCTCAGACTGTGCGGCATCCAGTGATGCAATGTTGTATCGTGGGTTCAAGTCCCACTCCAGGGACCTGATTGCAAAATAAAGACATACATTACTGTGCAGTCCTGAGGGAGTGCTGCACTGTCAGAGGGGCAGAACTGAGGGAGTGTTGCACTGTCAGAGGGGCAATACTGAGGGAGTGCTGCACTGTCAGAGGGGCAGTCCTGAGGGAGTGCTGCACTGTCAGAGGGGCAGTACTGAGGGAGTGCTGCACTGTCAGAGGGGCAGTACTGAGGGAGTGCTGCACTGTCGGAGGGGCAGTACTGAGGGAGTGTTGCACTGTCGGAGAAGCAATATTGAGGGAGTGTTGCACTGTCAGAGGGGCAATACTGAGGGAGTGCTGCACTGTCAGAGGGGCAGTACTGAGGGAGTGCCGCACTGTCAGAGGGGCAATATTGAGGGAGTGTTGCACTGTCGGAGGGGCAATACTGAGGGAGTGCCACACTGTCGGAGGGGCAGTACGAGGGAGTGCCTGTCGGCGGTTTACTCGGGCTTACCGAAAACGCACCTCCTACTACAAGTTCTGGACGATAGGGATTATATGGACAGATCAGACTTGAACACACGTTTTTCAGGCTCAACCGTATTGTGTTTAATAAGATTAACAACACCACTCATAAACAGTGCAAAACAGTACAACCCTGGCTTGTCCAATAAGCCCTGCTGTGCTAAGTTACCACGGTTTAATAAAAGAACCCTCTCATGAAATAAACTAACACAGGACTCCCCCAGCACTCAACCCCTTGGGTTTGGTTGGGACTTACAATCACCCCCTCACACAGCTAAGTGGTCTTGTGGATGTGTAGGCGCAGGCAATATGCTCACCCTGATTGCCCGTTGTCTTGCTTGCAGCTTCTTCCTGAACGTCTCGCTCCTGGGCTTTTTCCTGGGCTTTTTCCTGGGCTTTTTCCTGAGCTTTTTCCTGAGCTTTTTCCTGAGCTTTTTCCTGGGCATTTTCCTGAGCTTTTTCCGGGGCTTTCTTCCTCCTGAGCTTGAGCTTGTTGCAAAGTGGCTCCTTATATCCCCAAAACCCATCTCCTTTCCTCCCACCAATACTGACCGATGGATTGACTCCGGTGATCTGTCTGGACTCCCCGCCCCCGTGGCCTGGAGTGACTCGTAGCCTTTGAAATCTTTGTGAAAAATGATATTTTGTTTTCCCGCTCCCAGGCCTTGCGTCTGGAGAGACAATGGGTGCTGATTACTGGATGTCTGTCGTTTCCTGAGTTGATGGCCCCCATTATCAGGTAATGGGTTTCGATCAGAAACCAATCTTGCTTAACCGGCTTATCTCCTGGTAGACAACGGACCGGCCAGTTTGGGTTGGGACTGAGTGGTGACTGTGCTTTAATAATGTGAAGGCACATTGTCTCTGAGTTACATCTCGGGGTATTGTTCCCAGTAATCACTTTAGAAGGTGATGACATCAATGGGCCTGGATTCCCTGCCACCCAGCCTGTCAGTGTGAAATGTCCGGTTGTATATGAATGCACCTCAGTGCCACCCCCACAAGCTCCCTAAACAGTACAGTTCTTTCTTGGGGATTTGGATTTAAGGATTTGAAGTTTTGTTGATAGAAATGGCAAGAAAGCTGGTGCTACAGTTCGTCACCTCGGGGAAAATAATGGTATGTTCCTCACCTCTTCCACTCCCCCCCTCCCCCCCACCGGGGACAATAATGGTATGTTCCTCACGTCTCACTCCTCCATACCCCTGCAGACCATAATGATATGTTCCTCACCTCTCCCTTTCCCCCTGGAGACAGTAATGGTATGTTCCTCAATTCTCCGTCCCCTCTTCCCCCCTGGGGATGACAATGGTAAGTTCCTCACCTATCTCTCCTCTCCCTCCCCGCCCCCCCGCCTGGACTATAATGGTTTGTTCCTCATCTCCGCCCCTCAAAGGGACAATAATTGTATGTTTCTCTCCCTCTCTCGCCCCACTGCCCCCCCAAAGCACAAGCCTTTGGCCCTTTGCATTGAAGGGCAGTGTGCCCCTCCCTTGCTCCCCTCCTGCCCCCCTCCCTTGATCCTCCCCACACCCTTGTGCCTTTGTGCTTTCAGATGATGAACCAGCATGTCAGCAGCCTGTCCCTCAGCCTCCCACTGACAGCGACGAGGGAGAGGAGGAGGAGGAAGGAGAGGAGACCCCCCCCCGTCACTGCCCCGTCAGTCCCCTCAGCAAGCTGCCCCCGGCTCTGGCGAGACCACGTCGCTGGAGGATACAATGTTCCTGGGGTTGGTGGAGGGTGATGTTCCGGGACCCAGCAGCTGCAGCAACATCACGGGGCAAGGAAAGCTCGTGGACCTGCTCCCCAGGGGGCCACTTCACGCCCCAGTTCTGCTCAGTATCACTCGGAGGAGGCTTTGGGCAGATTGTCAGCGGGCCATGCACAGCGAGCTTCTGGGTGCAATGGCAATGGTGCCCCAGAGCCAGGGTGCCCCAGAACCAGGGTGCCCCTGAGCCAAGGTGCCCCAGAGCCAGGGTGCCCAAGGGCGATGGTACCCCAGAGCGAGGATGCCCCAGAGCCAGGGTGCCCCAGCGCCAGTGCCCAAGAGCCAGGGTGCCCCAGAGCCAGGGTGCTCCAGATCCAGGGTGCCCCAAGCCAGGGTGCCCCAGAGCCAAAGTGCCCAAGGGCGAGGGTGCCCCAGGGCGAGGATGCCCCGGAGCCAGGGTGCCCCAGCACCAGTGCCCCAGAGCCAGGGTGCACCAGAGCCAGGGTACCCCAGAGCCAGGGTGTCCCAAATCCAGGGTGCCCCAGAGCCAGGGTGCCCTTGATGGGGGTTTGGAGGAGTCGGCCTCCAGCATTGCCCGTGTCTCCCAGCACACCTTCCAGTCCATCCTTGTCAGCTTGCAACGCATGGTGGGCTCGCAGAGAGAGAGTGGGGACCGAGAGCTCCCGCCACGTGTCATGGGGAGGGAGCAGCAGCTATTGCAGCACAGGCCGGAGCAACGCAACGGCTTACTGCTGTAATGGGCTCAGTGCTTGGTGGCATACAGACTGGTCCCCTCTCATGCATGTCGGTCTGCTCTCATGCACGCTCAGTCTGATCCCGTGCTCGCTCGGACTGTTCCCGTGCACACCCGATCCACTCCCATGCACACTCGATCCACTCTCGTGCACACTCGGTCCGCTCCGTGCACGCTCGGTCTGTTCCTGTGCACGGTCGATCCACTCCCATGCACGCTCGGTCTGTTCCCGTGCACGCTCAGATCGATGCCATGCAAGCGCTGACTGTTGCCATCGTTTCTGGGTTCCCCGCAGTCCAACGGGGAGGTCACGGTGCCGAAGCAGGCCAGCAATCTCTGCTCGATGAGATTGGTCCGGATGCTGAGGCGCTGCCCCGGGGGAGTGGCAGTGGGTGGGTAGAAATGGAAGGTGCTGCCTTCTCTCAGGATGACAGCATTCCGGCTCCCACCACTGCCACTTCACCATTGCAGTTGGCAATGTCTGCAACCCAGCCATCTGAGACTGCTGCCACCCAGGATGAGGTGGTGCAGTCTGCAGCCGGGCCTTGCAGGCCCAGGGCTGCCCAGGGCGTCCTGCTAGGCCATCTGCAGTCTCTGTGTGGCAGACTAAGCAGCCTCCCAGCAGCCTTGCTGCAGGCACTGGGACCCCATTGAGGAGGAGCATTATGATTGGGAGGGGGAGAAGGGAGCACGAGCGGAATATTTACAGAAAGGCCAGTGGGACAGTTTTGATGGCATCGTCAGCTCAGTAAGTTGTTAATATATTCTTGCTGCTAGTTGGGCTTTCTCAGTGTTGAGTATCAAACGGTTCTTTGTAAAGCTGTTGTTGTTGGTTGTGGGGAGTTCTGGTTGATGTTGGGGGTTTAATCAATGGGTAATTTGATGTTGAGTTTCTGTGCTGTGTTCCATTGGCCATGTGCAGGGTGATCGGGTCTGTGCTGTGCCCATCGCCGTTTGTTGGTGCAGCGCAATCACCGTCTGATCTCTGGTTTACTGGAACCTCTTCACAATGAGGGTCACACACGGCCCTCACACACCCCACATTGGCTCGGCCCTCCTCCGTGGCTGCTGCCCACCTCCGTAACCTCCCCCTCTGCACCCTCCTCCTCATCCACACCCTCCTCACTCTCCTCCTCACACTCCTCCTCCACCTCCTCCTCCTCCTCCTCCTCCCCCTCCTCACTTTCCCCCTCACCCCCCACTCCCTCTCCGTCCCCCTGAGGTGGCCCTGCAATCCCCGAGGACAATGTCTGGGCCCTCTGAATGAGCATGTTGTGCAGCATGCAGCACACGATGAGGAAACGGGATCCTCGATCAGGGGGGTCCTACAGGGCACCTCCTGAGCAGTTATGGCAGTGGAGGCGTGTTCCATCCTCCCCCCTGTCGATAGTCTGCTCGATGAGGTTGCTGGAGGCAGCATGGCTCCTATTGTACACGTGCTGAGCACGAGTGTTGGGTTTGCGGAGGGGTGTCACCGACCAGGTGGCGGACGAGTGGATAACCCTTGACCCTGAGCAGCCAGCCGCGAGATCCATGTGGCAGTTGGAAGAGCCAAAGTGTGTCCCGCCATGTTTGAGGTGGTGACACGGGCTGAGCACTGATTCTAACGCCGGGCGGTCGGTGCCTCCTCAAACGGCAAAATTCACCGTCCACAGATATTGCCTGATCTGCTGAGTATTTCCAGCATTTTCTGTCTTCCCAGAGGCCTTCCTTTGCCATCTGAGGCCTTGCAAATGTCTAGCATCACTCCCTACACACTGAAAAACCTTTTACATCTTTTTTTAAAAATTCGTAGCCAATCTTTCCAATTCTTTGTCAAATCACAAACGCCAGAGGTCACCTTGCACACATCAAGGATCACTCTGCGCCAATGCTCTTAGCCAAAAGGCCAAGAGCCACTGCACCGTTCCTGGAAGTACTGCAATACCAGGTTCATGCCATGGAGGTGGATGGGTCAGGCCCCCCACACACCTCCGTGGAGGTGGATGGGTCAAACCACCCCACCCACCTCCTATTTCCAAAAAGCATAGGAGAACCACCTTCCTGATCCAGGGAGAACCACTTTGGGGTCATGATTACTCCCCTGTCAGGTCAGCTACGCATGATCTTAGCCAAAAGGAAACCTTTTACATCTATTGCAGCAAGCAACTACTTCAATAAAATACCCAATCGAAAAGCTTAAATCCAAACTTGCCTGAATGATGTGTGCATCCCTTTAAGTGGTACGGTCAATGCTTCTGTGAGTCTGCTTACATGCTGGGTTTATCCGGTGTGGTTTAGGATCCAGCACTGAACTCCGAGCTCGGGTCAAAGTTCACCATGGTGAAGGTCAGTGTTACACACCGACTGATGTCACAACTCCGCCATTTTACTTTGAAGGGCGATATTCCATAACAGCAGCACTGCAGGGCCTGGGAAAATGGAGAACACCGTGGAACCCACCACCCGTTGGCAAAAGTGCAGAGCCCACCCTCTTTGACTCACTTTTTGCCGGCAATGTGTGGTGTAAAGCGCCTGAATTTTTGCGCAAAGCAATAATGGAAGATCACGACCAATGCATCCAGTATCTCTTTAGCCACATCTTTTAAAACCTTAGCATCTAGGCTATCAGCTATATGGGATTTATCGAATTTTACTCTCAATAATTTCTCCAGTACTGCTCCTTTACTAATACTAATTGCTTTAATTTCCTCATTCTCATTAGACCCTTGTTTCCCCACTATTTCCAGGATGCTTTTTGTATCTTTTTCTGTGAAGGCAGATACAATGTATTTGTTTAATATCCTTGCCATGTTCATATACCCCATTATAATTTCTCCTGTCTCTGCCTGTAAGGGACCCACGTTTACTTTCGCTGAGCTCTTCTTTTTTCTAGAACTATAGAAGCTTTTACAATCCAGGTTTTAGTCCCTTGCTAGTTTACTGTCACATTCTATTGTGTCTCTGTCAATTCCCTGATCGTCCTTTGCTGAATTCTGAAATCTTCCCAAATCTCAGGCTGACTATTTTTGTCACCCAGAAATTCTCCTTCACCTGCGAAGCTCTGTTCAAACCACGGTTGTGTGCTTTCACTCTCTACATATGTCCGGTCAAAAGCCTGTTCCCAGCTCTCACACTCTATCTATGACCATCCACAGTCTGTTCCCAGCTCTCACTGTCTATCTATGACCATCCACAGTCTGTTCCCAGCTCTCACACTCTATCTATGACCATCCACACTCTGTTCCCAGCTCTCACACTCTATCTATGACCATCCACAGTCTGTTCCCAGCTCTCACTGTCTATCTATGACCATCCACAGTCTGTTCCCAGCTCTCACTGTCTATCTATGACCATCCACAGTCTGTTCCCAGCTCTCACACTCTATCTATGACCATCCACGCTCTGTTCCCAGCTCTCACTGTCTATCTATGACCATCCACAGTCTGTTCCCAGCTCTCACTGTCTATCTATGACCATCCACAGTCTGTTCCCAGCTCTCACTGTCTATCTCTGGCCATCCACAGTCTGTTCCCAGCTCTCACACTCTATCTATGACCATCCACACTCTGTTCCCAGCTCTCACTGTCTATCTCTGTCCATCCACAGTCTGTTCCCAGCTCTCACTGTCTATCTATGACCATCCACAGTCTGTTCCCAGCTCTCACTGTCTATCTATGACCATCCACACTCTGTTCCCAGCTCTCACTGTCTATCTATGACCATTCACACTCTGTTCCCAGCTCTCACACTCTATCTATGACCATCCACACTCTGTTCCCAGCTCTCACACTCTATCTATGACCATCCACAGTCTGTTCCCAGCTCTCACTGTCTATCTATGACCATCCACAGTCTGTTCCCAGCTCTCACACTCGATCTATGGCCATCCACAGTCTGTTCCCAGCTCTCACTGTCTATCTATGGCCATCCACACTCTGTTCCCAGCTCTCACACTCTATCTATGGCCATCCACAATCTGTTCCCAGCTCTCACTGTCTATCTATGACCATCCACACTCTGTTCCCAGCTCTCACTGTCTATCTATGACCATCCACACTCTGTTCCCAGCTCTCACTGTCTATCTATGACCATCCACACTCTGTTCCCAGCTCTCACTGTCTATCTATGGCCATCCACACTCTGTTCCCAGCTCTCACACTTTATCTATGACCACCCACACTCTGTTCCCAGCTCTCACACTCTATCTATGGCCATCCACAGTCTGTTCCCAGCTCTCATTGTCTATCTATGGCCATCCACACTCTGTTCCCAGCTCTCACACTCTATCTATGACCATCCACACTCTGTTCCCAGCTCTCACACTCTATCTATGACCATCCACACTCTGTTCCCAGCTCTCACACTCTATCTATGACCATCCACAGTCTGTTCCGAGCTCTCACTGACTATCTATGACCATCCACAGTCTGTTCCCAGCTCTCACTGTCTATCTATGACCATCCACAGTCTGTTCCCAGCTCTCACACTCTATCTATGACCATCCACGCTCTGTTCCCAGCTCTCACTGTCTATCTATGACCATCCACAGTCTTTTCCCAGCTCTCACTGTCTATCTATGACCATCCACAGTCTGTTCCCAGCTCTCACTGTCTATCTCTGACCATCCACACTCTGTTCCCAGCTCTCACACTCTATCTATGACCATCCACACTCTGTTCCCAGCTCTCACACTCTATCTATGACCATCCACACTCTGTTCCCAGCTCTCACACTCTATCTATGACCATCCACAGTCTGTTCCCAGCTCTCACTGTCTATCTATGACCATCCACAGTCTGTTCCCAGCTCTCACACTCTATCTATGATCATCCACAGTCTGTTCCCAGCTCTCACACTCTATCTATGACCATCCACGCTCTGTTCCCAGCTCTCACTGTCTATCTATGACCATCCACAGTCTGTTCCCAGCTCTCACTGTCTATCTATGACCATCCACAGTCTGTTCCCAGCTCTCACTGTCTATCTCTGGCCATCCACACTCTGTTCCCAGCTCTCACACTCTATCTATGACCATCCACACTCTGTTCCCAGCTCTCACTGTCTATCTCTGTCCATCCACAGTCTGTTCCCAGCTCTCACTGTCTATCTATGACCATCCATAGTCTGTTCCCAGCTCTCACTGTCTATCTATGACCATCCACACTCTGTTCCCAGCTCTCACTGTCTATCTATGACCATCCACACTCTGTTCCCAGCTCTCACACTCTATCTATGACCATCCACACTCTGTTCCCAGCTCTCACACTCTATCTATGACCATCCACAGTCTGTTCCCAGCTCTCACTGTCTATCTATGACCATCCACAGTCTGTTCCCAGCTCTCACACTCTATCTATGGCCATCCACACTCTGTTCCCAGCTCTCACACTCTATCTATGGCCATCCACAATCTGTTCCCAGCTCTCACTGTCTATCTATGACCATCCACACTCTGTTCCCAGCTCTCACTGTCTATCTCTGGCCATCCACAGTCTGTTCCCAGCTCTCACACTCTATCTATGACCATCCACACTCTGTTCCCAGCTCTCACTGTCTATCTCTGTCCATCCACAGTCTGTTCCCAGCTCTCACTGTCTATCTATGACCATCCACAGTCTGTTCCCAGCTCTCACTGTCTATCTATAACCATCCACACTCTGTTCCCAGCTCTCACTGTCTATCTATGACCATCCACACTCTGTTCCCAGCTCTCACACTCTATCTATGACCATCCACACTCTGTTCCCAGCTCTCACACTCTATCTATGATCATCCACAGTCTGTTCCCAGCTCTCACTGTCTATCTATGACCATCCACAGTCTGTTCCCAGCTCTCACACTCGATCTATGGCCATCCACAGTCTGTTCCCAGCTCTCACTGTCTATCTATGGCCATCCACACTCTGTTCCCAGCTCTCACTGTCTATCTATGACCATCCACACTCTGTTCCCAGCTCTCACTGTCTATCTATGACCATCCACACTCTGTTCCCAGCTCTCACTGTCTATCTATGACCATCCACACTCTGTTCCCAGCTCTCACTGTCTATCTATGGCCATCCACACTCTGTTCCCAGCTCTCACACTTTATCTATGACCACCCACACTCTGTTCCCAGCTCTCACACTCTATCTATGACCATCCACACTCTGTTCCCAGCTCTCACACTCTATCTATGACCATCCACAGTCTGTTCCCAGCTCTCACACTCTATCTATGACCATCCACAGTCTGTTCCCAGCTCTCACTGTCTATCTATGACCATCCACAATCTGTTCCCAGCTCTCACTGTCTATCTATGACCATCCACAGTCTGTTCCCAGCTCTCACACTCTATCTATGACCATCCACGCTCTGTTCCCAGCTCTCACTGTCTATCTATGACCATCCACAGTCTTTTCCCAGCTCTCACTGTCTATCTATGACCATCCACAGTCTGTTCCCAGCTCTCACTGTCTATCTCTGACCATCCACACTCTGTTCCCAGCTCTCACACTCTATCTATGACCATCCACACTCTGTTCCCAGCTCTCACACTCTATCTATGACCATCCACACTCTGTTCCCAGCTCTCACACTCTATCTATGACCATCCACAGTCTGTTCCCAGCTCTCACTGTCTATCTATGACCATCCACAGTCTGTTCCCAGCTCTCACACTCTATCTATGATCATCCACAGTCTGTTCCCAGCTCTCACACTCTATCTATGACCATCCACGCTCTGTTCCCAGCTCTCACTGTCTATCTATGACCATCCACAGTCTGTTCCCAGCTCTCACTGTCTATCTATGACCATCCACAGTCTGTTCCCAGCTCTCACTGTCTATCTCTGGCCATCCACACTCTGTTCCCAGCTCTCACACTCTATCTATGACCATCCACACTCTGTTCCCAGCTCTCACTGTCTATCTCTGTCCATCCACAGTCTGTTCCCAGCTCTCACTGTCTATCTATGACCATCCACAGTCTGTTCCCAGCTCTCACTGTCTATCTATGACCATCCACACTCTGTTCCCAGCTCTCACTGTCTATCTATGACCATCCACACTCTGTTCCCAGCTCTCACACTCTATCTATGACCATCCACACTCTGTTCCCAGCTCTCACACTCTATCTATGACCATCCACAGTCTGTTCCCAGCTCTCACTGTCTATCTATGACCATCCACAGTCTGTTCCCAGCTCTCACACTCTATCTATGGCCATCCACAGTCTGTTCCCAGCTCTCACACTCTATCTATGGCCATCCACAGTCTGTTCCCAGCTCTCATTGTCTATCTATGGCCATCCACACTCTGTTCCCAGCTCTCACACTCTATCTATGACCATCCACACTCTGTTCCCAGCTCTCACACTCTATCTATGACCATCCACACTCTGTTCCCAGCTCTCACACTCTATCTATGACCATCCACAGTCTGTTCCCAGCTCTCACTGTCTATCTATGACCATCCACAGTCTGTTCCCAGCTCTCACTCTCTATCTATGACCATCCACAGTCTGTTCCCAGCTCTCACACTCTATCTATGACCATCCACGCTCTGTTCCCAGCTCTCACTGTCTATCTATGACCATCCACAGTCTTTTCCCAGCTCTCACTGTCTATCTATGACCATCCACAGTCTGTTCCCAGCTCTCACTGTCTATCTCTGACCATCCACACTCTGTTCCCAGCTCTCACACTCTATCTATGACCATCCACACTCTGTTCCCAGCTCTCACTGTCTATCTCTGTCCATCCACAGTCTGTTCCCAGCTCTCACTGTCTATCTATGACCATCCACACTCTGTTCCCAGCTCTCACTGTCTATCTATGACCATCCACACTCTGTTCCCAGCTCTCACTGTCTATCTATGACCATCCACACTCTGTTCCCAGCTCTCACACTCTATCTATGACCATCCACACTCTGTTCCCAGCTCTCACACTCTATCTATGACCATCCACAGTCTGTTCCCAGCTCTCACTGTCTATCTATGACCATCCACAGTCTGTTCCCAGCTCTCACACTCTATCTATGATCATCCACAGTCTGTTCCCAGCTCTCACACTCTATCTATGACCATCCACAGTCTGTTCCCAGCTCTCACACTCTCTCTATGACCATCCACACTCTGTTCCCAGCTCTCACTGTCTATCTATGACCATCCACAGTCTGTTTCCAGCTCTCACACTCTATCTATGACCATCCACAGTCTGTTCCCTCCTCTCACTGTCTATCTCTGGCCATCCACACTCTGTTCCCAGCTCTCACACTCTATCTATGACCATCCACACTCTGTTCCCAGCTCTCACTGTCTATCTCTGTCCATCCACAGTCTGTTCCCAGCTCTCACTGTCTATCTATGACCATCCACAGTCTGTTCCCAGCTCTCACTGTCTATCTATGACCATCCACACTCTGTTCCCAGCTCTCACTGTCTATCTATGACCATCCACACTCTGTTCCCAGCTCTCACACTCTATCTATGACCATCCACACTCTGTTCCCAGCTCTCACACTCTATCTATGACCATCCACACTCTGTTCCCAGCTCTCACACTCTATCTATGACCATCCACAGTCTGTTCCCAGCTCTCACTGTCTATCTATGACCATCCACAGTCTGTTCCCAGCTCTCACACTCTATCTATGATCATCCACAGTCTGTTCCCAGCTCTCACACTCTATCTATGACCATCCACAGTCTGTTCCCATATCTCACACTCTCTCTATGACCATCCACACTCTGTTCCCAGCTCTCACTGTCTATCTATGACCATCCACAGTCTGTTTCCAGCTCTCACACTCTATCTATGACCATCCACAGTCTGTTCCCTCCTCTCACTGTCTATCTCTGGCCATCCACACTCTGTTCCCAGCTCTCACACTCTATCTATGACCATCCACACTCTGTTCCCAGCTCTCACTGTCTATCTCTGTCCATCCACAGTCTGTTCCCAGCTCTCACTGTCTATCTATGACCATCCACAGTCTGTTCCCAGCTCTCACTGTCTATCTATGACCATCCACACTCTGTTCCCAGCTCTCACTGTCTATCTATGACCATCCACACTCTGTTCCCAGCTCTCACACTCTATCTATGACCATCCACACTCTGTTCCCAGCTCTCACACTCTATCTATGACCATCCACAGTCTGTTCCCAGCTCTCACTGTCTATCTATGACCATCCACAGTCTGTTCCCAGCTCTCACACTCTATCTATGATCATCCACAGTCTGTTCCCAGCTCTCACACTCTATCTATGACCATCCACAGTCTGTTCCCAGCTCTCACACTCTATCTATGACCATCCACACTCTGTTCCCAGCTCTCACTGTCTATCTATGACCATCCACAGTCTGTTTCCAGCTCTCACACTCTATCTATGACCATCCACAGTCTGTTCCCAGCTCTCACACTCTATCTATGACCATCCACACTCTGTTCCCAGCTCTCACACTCTATCTATGGCCATTCACACTCTGTTCCCAGCTCTCACTGTCTATCTATGACCATCCACGCTCTGTTCCCAGCTCTCACTGTCTATCTATGACCATCCACACTCTGTTCCCAGCTCTCACACTCTATCTATGACCATCCACAGTCTGTTCCCAGCTCTCACTGTCTATCTATGACCATCCACACTCTGTTCCCAGCTCTCACTGTCTATCTATGACCATCTACAGTCTGTTCCCAGCTCTCACTGTCTATCTATGACCATCCACAGTCTGTTCCCAGTTCTCACTGTCTATCTATGACCATCCACGGTCTGTTCCCAGCTCTCACTGTCTATCTATGACCATCCACAGTCTGTTCCCAGCTCTCACTGTCTATCTATGACCATCCACACTCTGTTCCCAGCTCTCACTGTCTATCTATGACCATCCACACTCTGTTCCCAGCTCTCACACTCTATCTATGACCATCCACACTCTGTTCCCAGCTCTCACACTCTATCTATGACCATCCACAGTCTGTTCCCAGCTCTCACTGTCTATCTATGACCATCCACAGTCTGTTCCCAGCTCTCACTGTCTATCTCTGGCCATCCACACTCTGTTCCCAGCTCTCACACTCTATCTATGACCATCCACACTCTGTTCCCAGCTCTCACTGTCTATCTCTGTCCATCCACAGTCTGTTCCCAGCTCTCACTGTCTATCTATGACCATCCACAGTCTGTTCCCAGCTCTCACTGTCTATCTATGACCATCCACACTCTGTTCCCAGCTCTCACTGTCTATCTATGACCATCCACACTCTGTTCCCAGCTCTCACACTCTATCTATGACCATCCACACTCTGTTCCCAGCTCTCACACTCTATCTATGACCATCCACAGTCTGTTCCCAGCTCTCACTGTCTATCTATGACCATCCACAGTCTGTTCCCAGCTCTCACACTCTATCTATGGCCATCCACAGTCTGTTCCCAGCTCTCACTGTCTATCTATGGCCATCCACACTCTGTTCCCAGCTCTCACACTCTATCTATGGCCATCCACAATCTGTTCCTAGCTCTCACTGTCTATCTATGACCATCCACACTCTGTTCCCAGCTCTCACTGTCTATCTATGACCATCCACACTCTGTTCCCAGCTCTCACTGTCTATCTATGACCATCCACACTCTGTTCCCAGCTCTCACTGTCTATCTATGGCCATCCACACTCTGTTCCCAGCTCTCACACTTTATCTATGACCACCCACACTCTGTTCCCAGCTCTCACACTCTATCTATGGCCATCCACAGTCTGTTCCCAGCTCTCATTGTCTATCTATGGCCATCCACACTCTGTTCCCAGCTCTCACACTCTATCTATGACCATCCACACTCTGTTCCCAGCTCTCACTGTCTATCTATGACCATCCACAGTCTGTTCCCAGCTCTCACACTCTATCTCTGGCCATCCACACTCTGTTCCCAGCTCTCACACTCTATCTATGACCATCCACACTCTGTTCCCAGCTCTCACTGTCTATCTCTGTCCATCCACAGTCTGTTCCCAGCTCTCACTGTCTATCTATGACCATATACAGTCTGTTCCCAGCTCTCACTGTCTATCTATGACCATCCACACTCTGTTCCCAGCTCTCACTGTCTATCTATGACCATCCACACTCTGTTCCCAGCTCTCACACTCTATCTATGACCATCCACACTCTGTTCCCAGCTCTCACACTCTATCTATGACCATCCACAGTCTGTTCCCAGCTCTCACTGTCTATCTATGACCATCCACAGTCTGTTCCCAGCTCTCACACTCTATCTATGGCCATCCACAGTCTGTTCCCAGCTCTCACTGTCTATCTATGGCCATCCACACTCTGTTCCCAGCTCTCACACTCTATCTATGGCCATCCACAATCTGTTCCCAGCTCTCACTGTCTATCTATGACCATCCACACTCTGTTCCCAGCTCTCACTGTCTATCTATGACCATCCACACTCTGTTCCCAGCTCTCACTGTCTATCTATGACCATCCACACTCTGTTCCCAGCTCTCACTGTCTATCTATGGCCATCCACACTCTGTTCCCAGCTCTCACACTTTATCTATGACCACCCACACTCTGTTCCCAGCTCTCACACTCTATCTATGGCCATCCACAGTCTGTTCCCAGCTCTCATTGTCTATCTATGGCCATCCACACTCTGTTCCCAGCTCTCACACTCTATCTATGACCATCTACACTCTGTTCCCAGCTCTCACACTCTATCTATGACCATCCACAGTCTGTTCCCAGCTCTCACTGTCTATCTATGACCATCCACAGTCTGTTCCCAGCTCTCACACTCTATCTATGATCATCCACAGTCTGTTCCCAGCTCTCACACTCTATCTATGACCATCCACAGTCTGTTCCCAGCTCTCACACTCTCTCTATGACCATCCACACTCTGTTCCCAGCTCTCACTGTCTATCTATGACCATCCACAGTCTGTTTCCAGCTCTCACACTCTATCTATGACCATCCACAGTCTGTTCCCTCCTCTCACTGTCTATCTCTGGCCATCCACACTCTGTTCCCAGCTCTCACACTCTATCTATGACCATCCACACTCTGTTCCCAGCTCTCACACTCTATCTATGACCATCCACAGTCTGTTCCCAGCTCTCACTGTCTATCTATGACCATCCACAGTCTGTTCCCAGCTCTCACACTCTATCTATGATCATCCACAGTCTGTTCCCAGCTCTCACACTCTATCTATGACCATCCACAGTCTGTTCCCAGCTCTCACACTCTCTCTATGACCATCCACACTCTGTTCCCAGCTCTCACTGTCTATCTATGACCATCCACAGTCTGTTTCCAGCTCTCACACTCTATCTATGACCATCCACAGTCTGTTCCCTCCTCTCACTGTCTATCTCTGGCCATCCACACTCTGTTCCCAGCTCTCACACTCTATCTATGACCATCCACACTCTGTTCCCAGCTCTCACTGTCTATCTCTGTCCATCCACAGTCTGTTCCCAGCTCTCACTGTCTATCTATGACCATCCACAGTCTGTTCCCAGCTCTCACTGTCTATCTATGACCATCCACACTCTGTTCCCAGCTCTCACTGTCTATCTATGACCATCCACACTCTGTTCCCAGCTCTCACACTCTATCTATGACCATCCACACTCTGTTCCCAGCTCTCACACTCTATCTATGACCATCCACACTCTGTTCCCAGCTCTCACACTCTATCTATGACCATCCACAGTCTGTTCCCAGCTCTCACTGTCTATCTATGACCATCCACAGTCTGTTCCCAGCTCTCACACTCTATCTATGATCATCCACAGTCTGTTCCCAGCTCTCACACTCTATCTATGACCATCCACAGTCTGTTCCCAGCTCTCACACTCTATCTATGACCATCCACACTCTGTTCCCAGCTCTCACTGTCTATCTATGACCATCCACAGTCTGTTTCCAGCTCTCACACTCTATCTATGACCATCCACAGTCTGTTCCCAGCTCTCACACTCTATCTATGACCATCCACACTCTGTTCCCAGCTCTCACACTCTATCTATGGCCATTCACACTCTGTTCCCAGCTCTCACTGTCTATCTATGACCATCCACGCTCTGTTCCCAGCTCTCACTGTCTATCTATGACCATCCACACTCTGTTCCCAGCTCTCACACTCTATCTATGACCATCCACACTCTGTTCCCAGCTCTCACTGTCTATCTATGACCATCCACAGTCTGTTCCCAGCTCTCACACTCTATCTATGATCATCCACAGTCTGTTCCCAGCTCTCACACTCTATCTATGACCATCCACAGTCTGTTCCCAGCTCTCACACTCTATCTATGACCATCCACACTCTGTTCCCAGCTCTCACTGTCTATCTATGACCATCCACAGTCTGTTTCCAGCTCTCACACTCTATCTATGACCATCCACAGTCTGTTCCCAGCTCTCACACTCTATCTATGACCATCCACACTCTGTTCCCAGCTCTCACACTCTATCTATGGCCATTCACACTCTGTTCCCAGCTCTCACTGTCTATCTATGACCATCCACGCTCTGTTCCCAGCTCTCACTGTCTATCTATGACCATCCACACTCTGTTCCCAGCTCTCACACTCTATCTATGACCATCCACAGTCTGTTCCCAGCTCTCACTGTCTATCTATGACCATCCACACTCTGTTCCCAGCTCTCACTGTCTATCTATGACCATCTACAGTCTGTTCCCAGCTCTCACTGTCTATCTATGACCATCCACAGTCTGTTCCCAGTTCTCACTGTCTATCTATGACCATCCACGGTCTGTTCCCAGCTCTCACTGTCTATCTATGACCATCCACAGTCTGTTCCCAGCTCTCACTGTCTATCTATGACCATCCACACTCTGTTCCCAGCTCTCACTGTCTATCTATGACCATCCACACTCTGTTCCCAGCTCTCACACTCTATCTATGACCATCCACACTCTGTTCCCAGCTCTCACACTCTATCTATGACCATCCACAGTCTGTTCCCAGCTCTCACTGTCTATCTATGACCATCCACAGTCTGTTCCCAGCTCTCACTGTCTATCTCTGGCCATCCACACTCTGTTCCCAGCTCTCACACTCTATCTATGACCATCCACACTCTGTTCCCAGCTCTCACTGTCTATCTCTGTCCATCCACAGTCTGTTCCCAGCTCTCACTGTCTATCTATGACCATCCACAGTCTGTTCCCAGCTCTCACTGTCTATCTATGACCATCCACACTCTGTTCCCAGCTCTCACTGTCTATCTATGACCATCCACACTCTGTTCCCAGCTCTCACACTCTATCTATGACCATCCACACTCTGTTCCCAGCTCTCACACTCTATCTATGACCATCCACAGTCTGTTCCCAGCTCTCACTGTCTATCTATGACCATCCACAGTCTGTTCCCAGCTCTCACACTCTATCTATGGCCATCCACAGTCTGTTCCCAGCTCTCACTGTCTATCTATGGCCATCCACACTCTGTTCCCAGCTCTCACACTCTATCTATGGCCATCCACAATCTGTTCCCAGCTCTCACTGT
>NW_027251708.1:0-38833 GCF_044704955.1 Pristiophorus japonicus | reverse complement strand
GATGTTGGGTAAGTCCAGAACCAGGGGTCCCAGTCGAAGGATAAGGGGTAAGCCATTTAGGACCGAGATGAGGAGAAACTTCTTCACCCAGAGAGTGGTGAACCTGTGGAATTCTCTACCACAGAAAGTTGTTGAGGCCAATTCACTAAATATATTCAAAAATGAGTTAGATGTAGTCCTTACTACTAGGGGATCAAGAGGTATGGCGAGAAAGTAGGAATGGGGCCCTGAAGTTGTATGTTCAGCCATGAACTCATTGAATGGTGGTGCAGGCTCGAAGGGCCGAATGGCCGACTCCTGCACATATTTTCTATGTTTCTATGTTTCTATGTTTCCCTCACTCTCTCTCCCCTTCACCCTGTCTGTCTTCCCTTCGCTCACACTCTCTCCCCTCACCCTGTCTCTCTCCACTTCCCTCGGTATCTCTTCCCTTTCCCTTCTCTCTCCCCTTCCCCTTCCTCTCCCCTTCCCTCTCTCTCTCCTCTTCCCCCTCTCTCTCTCTCTCCCCTTCCACTGTCAGACACGCCTTCCTCTCTCCCATTTAATTTTCTCCCCCATTCTCTCCCTCTCCTCCCCTCGTCTCACCCCCCTCCCACGTCCCTTTCTCTCCTTCCCTCGCTCTCGCTCTCCCCTTTCCCATCAGACTCTCCCCCTCCCCGTCTGGCTCATTCCCCCTCTCTCCCCTTCTCCCTCTCTACCCACCCTCCCCGCTTTCCCCGCTCTCTCGAACTCCTTCCACTCTCTTTTTTCCCTTCCCCTCTCTTTCCTGCTCCTTCCCCTGTCTTTCTCAGCGTAAGTGGCTCCATAGCTCAGGGGTTAGAACACTGGTCTTGTAAACCAAGGGTCGTGGTTTCAAATCTCACTGGGGCCTTCACAAAATTAGCTCAGTGTTTAAATTTATGTCAATTAACAAGGGCTTTAATTACAAATATGAAACAGCTCCGAGACTGACCCGAGATCAAAAGGCTTTCCTGTTCTTGTCTCTCTCCCCGATCGTCCCCTGATCCACCCTTTCCCTCTCTCCCTACTTTCCCCATTACTACACAATCTGCCTCTTTTTACTCGTTCCCGCTCTCTCGTTTTCCCCGTTACTTTTCTCACTCATTCCACTCTCTCCCCTTCCCCACTCTCTGTCCTTCCCCACTCTTTCCCCTTCCCCCTCTCTCACACATCTTCCTCTATTTACTGTTCCCTCTCTCTCCTCTACCCATTTTCTCCCTTCTCTCTCTCTTTCTCTCTCCTTCCTTCCTCTCTTCCTTCCCCCCCACTCGCTCTCTCCTTCCCCCTGGCTCCCCTTCACCCTTCACCCTCTCCCCTTCCCTCTCTCTCTCCCCTTCTCCCTCTTTCCCCTTCCACTATCGCTCACTCCATCCCCTCTCCCGTATAATGTTCTCCCCCACTCTCTCCCTCCCCTCCCCTGCCTCCACTCTTCTCGCTCCCCTCCCTCCTCCCTCCTCCCTTTATCTCCTTCCCTCGCTCTCACTCTCTCCTTTCCCATCAGACTCCCCCTCCCCCTCTGGCCCATTCCCCCCTCTCTCCCTTTCTCCCTTTCTCTCCCCTTCCCCCCCCCCACCTCTCTCCCCTTCCCCTCCCTCTCTTTCCCCTTCCCCCCCTCTCTCACTCCTTCCACTTTCTCTTTTTTCCCTTTCCTTTCAGATCCTACCCCGCTCTCTCCCCTTCCCCCACTCTCTCTCCCTTTCTCACTCCTTCCCTACTCTCTTCCCCCTCTCTTCCCTCCCTCCTCTCACTCTCTTTTCCCTTTCCTTTCAGATTTCTCCCTTTTCCCTCTCTCTCTCCTTCCCTTCCCCATCTCTCTCCCTTTCCCCTTCCCCTCTCTCTTCCCTCTTTCCTACTCCTTCCCTTCTCTCTCCCCACCTCTCTCCCTCTACTTCCCCTCTCTGTCACCCCTCCCCCCTCTCTCACTCCTTCCCCTCTCTTCCCTTCCCCTTCACTTCTCTCCCCTCCCCCTGTCTCACTCCCCTTCTGCTCTCTCCTATTTCTCACTCCTTCCCCCTCTCTTCCCTTAACCTCTCTTTCCCCATCCCTCTCTCTCTCCCCCCTCTCTTTCTCCTCATCTACCCTTCCCTCTCCCTCTCACTCCTTCACCACTCTCTTCCGTTCCTCTCCCTCTCTCTCCCCTTCCCCCTCTCTCTCACCCCTTCCACTCTCTCTTTTCCCTTCCCCTCTCTTTCCTGCTCCTTCCCTGTCATTTTCAGAGCAGCTGGCTCCATAGCCCAGGGGTTAAAGCAGTGGTTTGGTGAACCAACGATTGTAAGATCAAATATCAATGCGGACTACACAAAGTTAATTCTGTATTTAAATTCGCCATCAGTTAACAAGGATATTAAACAGCTCCGAGATCGACCCTGGAATAACACTCTCTCTCTCCCGTTCTACATCTTTTTCCCGCTATCTCGCTTTCCCCGTCTCTCATTCATTCCCCCTTCCCCTCTCTTGCTCTCCACTTCCTTCTCCACTTTCATTCACTCCACACTCCTTCCCCTCTCTCTCCTCTTCACTCTCTCACTCCATCCACTCTCTCCCTCCACACACTCTCTCCCCTTCCCCCCTCTTTCCTCTCCCCCTCTGTCTCTCCCCTTCACCTCTCTCTTCCTCCCTGTCTCCCCTTTTCCCTCTCTCCTTCCCCAATCTCTTCCCTTCTCCCTCTCTCTCACTCCTTCCCCATTCGCTGCCCTTCCCTCTCTCTTTACTTTTCCCCCTCTCTCTCACTCCTTCAACTCGCTCTTTTCCCTTCCCCTCTCTTTCTGCTCCTTCCACTGGTTGCATCAGGGCAACTGGCTCCATAGCTCAGGGGTTAGAGCACTGGTCTAATAAACCAGCGGTTGTGAGTTCAAATCTAACTTGTGCCTACTCAAAATTAGCTCAGTGTTTTAGTTCATCGTCAATTAACAAGGACTTTAATTATAAATATTAAACAGCTCCGAGACTGACCCTGGAACAAAAGGTTGTCCTTTTCTCTGCTCCAACTTTCCCCATCATGACAAGTTCTGTCTCTTTTCCCTTCCCCTTCCCCTTCTTCCTCTCTCTCAAACATTCAGCAAGAAAACACAATTTTTAATAGTTATATTATTGGCTTCTCGTGTGATGTCAAATTTTCAACCTCCACTGACTCGCTAATAATTTTTTTTTAATTTGCAAGGTTTTATATTTACTTAAAGAACTTCATGATATTAACTCACATTGAAAAGTCTGATTCAAAGCTAGGATTATATCAAACAATTAACATCCATTTCTGTTCTTTTAATGGAACTGGTGACCAACATTTTGTGAGGAGTGTCGTTGATCCTGGTTCTTTTCTCATTTGTTTTGGTCTTTCCCAACATTTTGCTGCCTTCTGTCAAAGATTGCTAGCCAATTGGAGTCTCACCACATTGATCCAGTCATTGAATTGGGTGCAGCATTGTGCACACTTAATCTGGCCAATCACAGCAGAAACCTGATGACATTGCAAAATAAAATTATAAGATTTTAGCTGGTTCAGTATTAACAAGACCAGTTATGTGAATTGCATGAAATATTGTTGAATGGCGGAGCAGGCGCGAGGAGCTAGATGGCCTACTCCTGTTCCTAATTCTTATGTTCTTATTCTCTCTCTCTCCTTTGTCCGTTTCCTCCTCTCTTTCTCTCTCTCTCCACCCCCTTTCTCTCTCCCCTTCCCCCTCTCTCTCCCTTCCTCCCTCTCTCTCTCCTTCGCTCACTCTCTCTCATCTCCCTTTCCTCCCTTCAACCTCCACCCTCTCCCCTTCCCTCGGTATCTCTCCCCTTTTCCCCTCTCCCCTCTTCCCTTCCCCCTCTCTCTCTTCTTCCCCCACTCTCTCCCCTTCCCCTCCCTCTCTCCCCTTCCACTGTCACTCGCTCCTTCCGCTCTCCCTTTTACTTTTCTCCCCCACTCTCTCCCTCCACTCCCCTGTCTCCACACTTCTCGCCCTCTCCCACCTCCCTTTCTCTCCTTCCCTCGCTCTCGCTCTCCCCTTTCCAATCAGACTCTCCCCCTCCCCCTCTGGCACATTCACCCCTCTCTCCCCTGCTCCCTCTCTCCTCTTCCCCCCTCTCTATCCCCTTCCCCTCCCTCTCTTTCTCCTCCCCCTCTCTCTCACTCCTTCCACTCTCTCTTTTCCCTTCCCCTCTCTTTCCTGCTCCTTCCCCTGTCTTTCCCACAACAGGTGGCTCCATAGCTCAGGGTTTAGAGCACTAGTCTAGTAAACCAAGGGTCGTGGGTTCAAATCTCACTAGGGCCTACTCAAAATTATCTCAGTATTTAAATTCACTGTCAATTAACAACGACTTTAATTATAAATATTAAACAGCTCCGTGACTGACAGTGGAATAAAAGGCTCTTCTGTTCTCCTTTTGCCCCCTTACACGTCCTTTCCCCTTCTCCCTCTCTCCCTGCTTTCCTCATCACTACACATTCCGCCTCTTTTTACTCTTTCACACTCTCTCGCTTTCCCCGTGTCTCTTTATCACTCATTCCCCTCTCTCTCCCCTTCCCCACTCTCTCTCTCCTCTTCCCCACTCTCTCTCCCCTTTCCCCTCTCTCTACCCTTCCCCTCTCTCTCCCCTACCCCCTCTCTCTCTCCCCTTCCCCCTCTATCTCCTCTTCCCCCCTCTCCTCTCTCTCCGTTTCCCCCTCTCTCTCCCCTTCCCCTCTCACTTTTTATTTTCTCCCCCACTCTCTCCCTCCCCTCCCCTGTCTCCACTCTTCTCGCCCCCTCCCTCCTCCCTTTCTCTCCTTCCCTCGATCTCACTCTCCCCTTTCCCATCAGACTCTCCCCCTCCCCCTCTGGCCCATTCCCCTCTCTAAGTCTTTCTCCCTCCCCACTCTCTCCCCTACCCACTCTGTCCCCACTCCAGCCCCCTCTCTCTCCCCTTCCCGCTTTCTCTCCCTTTCCCTCCTCTCTCCCATTCACTGCTCTCTCAAGCCTTCACCCACTCTCTCCATTTCCCCCTCTCTCTCACTCCTTCCCTTCTCTCTCCCCATCCTTCCACACACTCTCTCTCTCCATCCCATCCCTTTCTTTCCCCTCCTCCCTCTCTTGCTCGCTGTCTCCTCTTCCCTCTCTCTCACTCCTTCCATTCCATCTCTCTCCCCTTCTCCCTCTCTCTCACTCCTTCCACTCTCTCTTTTCCCTTCCCCTCTCTTTCCTGCTCCTTCCCCTGTTTTTCCGAGAGCAGATGGCTCCATAGCTCAGGGGTTAGAGCACTAGTTTAATAAACCAGCGGTCATGAGTTCAAATCTCCCTGGAGACTCCTCAAAATAAGTTCAGTATTTAAATTCACCAGCAATTAACAAGGGGTTTAATTATAATTATTAAACAGCTCCAAGACCAACCCTGGAACAACAGGGACCCATTCTACATCTTTTTACCCTCTCTCCCTTTCGCGCTATCTCGCTTTCCCTGTCTCCCACTCATTCCCCTCTGCCTCTTCCACTTCCCTTGCCTCACCCTCTCTCCTTCCCCCTTTCTCCTTCCCCTCTCCAGTTTCATTTTTTCCTCACTCCTTCCCTCTCTCTCTCCCCTTCCCCTCACTCTCTCTCTCCCCTTCCACTCTCTCTCTCTCCACGTCCCCTCTCTTTCCCCCTTCCCTCCCTCTCTCTCCCATAACCCTCTCTCTTCCTCCCTGTCTCACCTTCCCTCTCTTACTCCATCCACTCTTGCTCCCCTTCCCTCTCTCTCTCACTCCTTCCACGCTCTCTTTTCCCTTCCCCTCTCTTTCCTGCTCCTTCCCCTGTCTTTCCCTGAGCAGGTGGTTCCATAGCTCAGGGGTTAGAGACTGGTCTACTAAACCAGGCGTCGTTGATTCAGATCTCAGTGGGGCCTGCTCAAAATTAACTCAGTATTTAAATTCACCGTCAATTAACAAGGACTTTAATTATAAATATGAAACAGCTCCAAGACCGACACTGGAACAAAAGTCTCTCCTGTTCTCCTCATCCCCTCTCTCTTTCCTGTTCCCCCTCTCTCTTATCTGTTCCCTCTATCTTCTCTACCCATTTCCTCCTCCCTCTCTCCTTTCTTCCCCCCGCTCTCTTTCACCTTCCCCCTGTCTCCCCTTCCCCCTCCCTTTGCCCATCCCCGTCTCTCTCCCTTTCCCCCTTCTCTCTCCCGTTCCCCATCTCTCTATCCCCTTTCCCCCTTCTCCCTCTCCCCTTTCCTCACTATCACTCCCCTTCCCCTCCCTCTCTCCACTTCCCCCTCTCTCTCCCCTTCGCCTTCTCTCCCCCTTCCCCCTCTCTCTCCCCTTCCCCTTCCCTCTCTCTCCCCTTCCCGCTCTTAAACACTCGTTATACTCTCTCTCACTCCTACCCCTCTCTCCCATTCACTGCTCTCTCTCTCCCCATCCCCTTTCCCCCTTCTCCCTCTCCCCTTTCCTCGCTATCTCTCCCCTTCCCCTCCCTTTCTCTTTTCTCCCCCCCCCCCGCTCTCTTTCACCTTCCCCCTGTCTCCCCTTCCCCCTCCCTTTGCCCATCCCCGTCTCTCTCCCTTTCCCCCTTCTCTCTCCCCTTCCCCATCTCTCTCTCCCCTTACCCCCTCTCTCCGTCCACTGTTGGTCACTCCTTCCCCTCTCCCTTTTCATTTTCTCCACCACTCTCTCTCTCTCTTCCCCTGTCTCCACCTTTTTCACTCCCTCCCTCCTCCCTTTCTCTCCTTCCCTCGCTCTCGCTCTCCCCATTCCCATCAGACTCTCTCCCTCCCCCTCTGGCCCATTCCCCACTCTCTCCCTTTCTCCCTCCCCACGCTCTGTCCTCCCCCACTCTCTCCCCTTCCCCCTCTCTCCCCTTCCCCCTACTCCCCTTCCCGCTCTTAAACACTCGTTATACTCTCTCTCACTCCTACCCCTCTCTCCATTCCCCCTCTCTCCCATTCACTGCTCTCTCACTCCTTCACCACTCTCTCCCCCTCCCTCCCTATCTTTCCCCTACCCGACTGTCTCTCTCCCCTTCCCTTCTCTCTCCCCTTCCCCTCTCTCTCACTCTTCCACTCTCTCTTTTCCATTCCCCTCTCTTTCCTGCTCCTTCTCCTGTATTTCCCAGGGCAGGTGACTCCATAGCTCAGGTCTAATTAGAGCACTGGTCTAATAAACCAGAGGTCGTAGATTCAAATATCACTGGGATCTACTCAAAATTAGCTCAGTATTTCAATTATAAATATTAAAAAGCTCTGAGACCAATCCTGGAACAGAAGACTCTCCTGTTCTCCTTCTTTCCCCTTCTCCCTCTCTCCCTGCTTTGCACATTCTGCCTCTTTTTACTCTTTCGCGCTCTCTCGCTTTCCCCGTTTCTCTTTACCACTCATTCTGCTCTCTCTCCCCTTCCCCCTCTCTCTCCCCTTCCCTTCTCTCTTTCCCATTCCCCCCCCTCTCTCACATCTTCCACTCTCTCATCCGTTCCCTCTCTCTTCTCTACTCATTTCCTCCTCCCTCTCCTCCCCCTCCCTCTCTCTCCCCTTCCCCCTCTCCCTCTCCTTCCCCTCCCTCTCTTTCCCCTTCCCCCTCTCTCTCTCCCCTTCCCCATCTCTCCCTCCCCTTACCCCCTCTCTCTGTCCACTGTTGGTCACTCCTTCCCCTCTCCCTTTTCATTTTCTCCGCCACTCTCTCTCTCTCTTCCCCTGTCTCCACTTTTTTCACTCCCTCCCTCCTCCCTTTCTCTCCTTCCCTCGCTCTCGCTCTCCCCATTCCCATCAGACTCTCTCCCTCCCCCTCTGGCCCATTCCCCACTCTCTCCCTTTCTCCCTCCCCACGCTCTCCCCTCCCCCACTCTCTCCCCTTCCCCCTCTCTCCCCTTCCCCCTACTCCCCTTCCCGCTCTTAAACACTCGTTATACTCTCTTTCACTCCTACCCCTCTCTCCCTTCCCCTTCTCTCCCATTCACTGCTCTCTCACTCCTTTACCACTCTCTCCCCCTCCCTCCCTATCTTTCCCCTACCCGACTGTCTCTCTCCCCTTCCCTTCTCTCTCCCCTTCCCCTCTCTCTCACTCCTTCCACTCTCTCTTTTCCCTTCCCCTCTCTTTCCTGCTCCTTCCCCTGTATTTCCCAGGGCAGGTGACTCCATAGCTCAGGGGTTAGAGCACTGGTCTAATAAACCAGAGGTCGTAGATTCAAATATCACTGGGATCTACTCAAAATTAGCTCAGTATTTCAATTATAAATATTAACCAGCTCTGAGACCAATCCTGGAACAGAAGACTCTCCTGTTCTCCTTCTTTCCCCTTCTCCCTCTCTCCCTGCTTTGCACATTCTGCCTCTTTTTACTCTTTCGCGCTCTCTCGCTTTCCCCGGTTCTCTTTACCACTCATTCTGCTCTCTCTCCCCTTCCCCCTCTCTCTCCCCTTCCCTTCTCTCTTTCCCATTCCCCCCCCTTCTCTCACATCTTCCACTCTCTCATCCGTTCCCTCTCTCTTCTCTATTCATTTACTCCTCCCTCTCCTCCCCCTCCCTCTCTCTCCCTTCCCCCTCTCCCTCTGCTTCCCCTCCCTCTCTTTCCCCTTCCCCCTCTCTCTCTCACCTTCCCCCTCTCTCACTCCTTCCCCCTCTCTCTCCGTCCACTGTCACTCACTCCTTCCCCTCTCCCTTTTCATTTTCTCCCCCACTCTCTCCCTCCCCTCCCCTGTTTCCACTTTTTACGCCCCCTCCCTCCTCCCTTTCTCTCCTTCCCTCGCTCTCGCTCTCCCCTTTCCCATCAGACTCTCCCCTTCCCCCTCTGGCCCATTCCCCCCTCTCTTCCTCACTCCCTCCCCACTCTCTACCCACTCTCTCCCCCCCCCTCTCATCTTCCCCACTCTCTCCCCTTCCCAACTCTATCTCCCCCTTCCCCCCTCTCTCCCTTCCCCCCTCTCTCCCCTTCCCCACTCTCTCCACCTCCCCGCCCCGCCTCTCTCTCTCCCCTTCCCCGGTCTCTTCCTCCCTATCTTCAAGGGTCGTGAGTTCAAATCTCACTGGGACCTACTCAAAATTAGCTCAGTATTTAATTTCACTATCCGTTAACAAAGGCTTTAATTATAAATATTAAACAGCTCCGAGACCGACATTGGAACTACAGGCTCCCCTCACATCCTTCCCCCTCTCCTCTTCTCGTCTCTCTTACACTCTCTCTCCACTTCCAAATCTCTCTCTCCCTTCCCCATCACGACCCGTTTTACATCTTTTTACCCCCTCTCACTTTCCCGCTATCTCGCTTTCCCCGTCTCTCACTCATTCCCCTCTGCCTCTTCCCCTTCCCTTGCCTCACCATCTCTCCTTCACCCTCTCTCTTCCCTTCCCCTCTCTTGCTCTCCCCTTCCCTCTTACTTTCATTCTCTCCCCACTCCTTCCCCTCTCTCTCCTTCCTCGTCTATCTTACTTCTCTCCCCAACCCCTCTGTCCGCTAACCACTCTTCCCCCATCTCTCCTCTTCCCTCTCTCACTCCATCCACTCTCTCCCTCCCTTCCACACACTCTCTCCCCTTCCCCCCTCTTTCCTATCCCCCTCTGTCTCTCCCCTTCCCCTCTCTCTTCCTCCCTGTCTCCCCTTCCCCCTCTCTCTCCCCTTGCACTCTCTCGTTTCCCTTCCCCTCTCTTTCCTGCTCCTTCCCCTGTCTTCCCCAAAGTAGGTGACTCTGTAGCTCAGGGGTTAGAGCACTGGGTTAGTAAACCTGGGGTTGTGCCTTCAGCTTTCAGGGGGGCCTCCTCAAAATTTACTCATTATTTAAATTCACTGTCAATTAACAAGGGCTTTGATTATAAATAATAAGCAGCTCCGAGACCGACCCTAGAAGAAAAGGTTTCCCTATTCTTGTCTCTCTCTCCTTTCCCTCTCTTCCTGCTTTCCCCGTCACTAAACATTCTGCCTCTTTTTACTCATTCCTGCTCTCTCGCTTTCCTCGTCTCTGTTCATCACTCATTCCCCTCTCTCTCCCCTTCCCCTCTCTCTCCCCTTCCCCACTCTCTCCCCTTCCCCTCTCTCTCCCCTTCTCCCTCTCAACCCACTCTCCCCCCTATCCACTCTCTGCCCACTCTCTCCTCTTCCCCTCTCTCTCTCTTCCTTCCCCTCCCTCTCTTTCTTTATTTCTCCTCCCCCTCTCTCTCACTCCTTCCACTCTCTCTTTTCCCTTCCCCTCTCTTTCCTGCTCTTTCCCCTATTTTTCCAGAGCAGGTGGTTCCATAGCTCAGGGATTCGAGCACTGGTCGAGTAAACCAAAGATCGTGAGTTCAAATCTCACTAAGGCCTAACTTAGTATTTAAATACCCACCTCCTGTCTCTCTTTTTCCCTTTACTTTTAGGTTCTCCCCCTCTCTCTGCCCTCCCCCCTCTCTCTCACCCCTTCCCCCTCTCTCCCCTCAACATCTCTTTCCCCTTCCTCTCTCTCCCTCCTCTCACTCTCCTTTCCCTTTCCTTTCATATTCTTCCCTTCTCCCTCTCTTTCCCTTCACCAGCTCTCGCCCCTCCCCTCCCTCTCTTTCCCCTTCCCCTTTCTCTTCCCTCTTTCCTACTCCTTCTCTTCTCTCTCCCCACCTTCTACATTTTCCCCACCTCTCTCTCTCCCCTTCCCCTCCCTGTCTCCCCTTCCCTCTCTCTCTCACTCCTTCACCACTCTCTCCCGTTCCTCCCCCTCTCTCTCCCCTTCCCCTCTTTCACTCCTTCCACTCTTGCTCTCCCCTTCTCCTCTCTCTGCCTCCCTGTCTCCCTTCCACTCTCTTTCCTGCTCCTTCCCCTGTCTTCCTTACAGCAGGTGGCTCCATAGCTCAGGCGTTAGAGCACTGGTCTAGTAAACCAGTGGTCGTGAGTTTAAATCTCACTGGGGCCTACTCAAAATAAGCTCAGTGTTTAAATTAACGAAGACTTTAATTATAAATATTAAACAGCTCTGAGACCGATCCTAAAACAAAAGTCTCTCCTGTTCTTGCCTTTCGTCCCCTTCTCCCAGCTTTCCCCATCACTATACATTCTGCCTCTTTTTACTCTTTCCCACTCTCTCGCTTTCCCTGTTTTTCTTGATCACTCATTCCCCTCATCCCTTCCCCACTCTCTCCCCTTCCCCATTCTCTTCCCTTCCCCTCTCTCTCCCGTTCCCCTCCCTCTCTCTCCCCTTCCCCCTCCCTCTCCCCTTCCCCCTCTCTCTCCCCTTCACCCACTCTCTCCCCTTTCCCCTCTCTCTCCCCTTCCCCTCTCCCTTTTCATTTTCTCCCCCACTCTCTCCCTCCCCTCCCCTGTCTCCACTCTTCTCACCCCCCTCCCACCTCCCTTTCTCTCCTTCCCTCGCTCTCGCTCTCCCCTTTCCCATCAGACTCTCCCGCTCCCCCTCTGGCCCTTTCCCCCCTCTCTCCCTTTCTGCTCCCCCCTCTCTCCCCTTCTCCCTCTCTCCCATTCTCTGCTCTCTCACTCCTTCGCCGCTCTCTCACTCCTTCGCCTCTCTCTCCCTATCCCCACCCTCTCTTTCCCCTCTCTGCCTCTCTCTCTCCCCTTCCCCTCTCTCTTCCTCCCTGTCTCCAGGGGTCGTGAGTTCAAATCTCACTGGGGCCTGCTCAAAATTAGCTCAGTATTTAAATTCACCATCAATTAACAAGGGCTTTAATTATAAATATTAAACAGCTCCGAGACCGACCCTGGAACAACAGGCTCCCCTCACACCCTTCCCCCTCTCATCTCGTCTCTCTTACACTCTCTCTCGTCTTCCAAATCTTTCTCTCCCTTCCCCATCACGACCCATTCTACATCTTTTGACACCCCTCTCCGTTTCCCACTATCTCGCTTTCCCTGTCTCTCACTCATTCCACTCTCCCCCCTTTCCCCCTCCCTCACCATACCCTCTTTCTAATTCCCCCCCTCTCCCCTCACTCTCTATTCTTTCCCCTCTCTCTCCCTTCCCCTCATACTCCCCTTCCCCTCTCTCGACCCGGCTCCATCTCTCTCACCTTCCCTCTCTCACTCTCCCCGCCTGTCACTCATTCACCTCTCCCCGCCTTCCCCCTCCCTCCCCTCATGCTCTCCCCTTCCCCCTCTCTTTCCCCTTCCTCCCTTCTCTCCCACTCCTTTCCTTCACTCTCCCCACCATTCCATACACTCTCTCTCTCTCTGCATCCCCTGCCTCTCTTTCCCCAGCTCCCTCTCTTCCTCTCTTCCTCGCTGTCTCCCTTCCCCTCTCTCTCTCTGCTTCCCCCCCCCTCTCTCCCCTTCCCCTCCCTCTCTTTCCCCTCCCCCCCCCCTCTCTCACTCCTTCCACTCTCTCTTTTCCCTTCCCCTCTCTTTCCTGCTCCTTCCCCTGTCTTTCCCACAGCATGTGGCTCCAGAGCTCAGGGGTTAGAGCACTGTTCTAGTAAACCAGGCGGTCATGAGTTCAAATCTCACTGGGGTGTAATTTGGTATTTAATTACCTGTGTCTCATTCCTCCCACTGTTCCCTTTCCTTTCAGGTTCTCCCCCTCTCTCTCACTTCATTCCCATTCCTCCCTCCTCTCTATCCCTACCTCCTCTCACTCTCTTTTCCCTTTCCATTCAGATTCTTCCTCTCTCCTCTCTCTCACTCCTTCCCCTCTTGCTCACCTTCCCCTCCCTCTCTCCCAATCCCCTCTTTCTTCCTCCCTGTCTCACCTTCCCTCTCTCACTCCATCCAATCTCCCTCCCCACCCCCTCTCTCTCTCCCCTCCCACTCTCTCCTCTCCTTCCTCACTCTCTCCCGTTCCCCTCCAACTCTTTCCGCTTCCCCCTCGCTCACACATCTTCCTCTGTCTCACCTGTTCCCTCTCTCTCCTCTACCCATTTTCTTCTCCCTCTCTCTCCTTCCCCTCTCTCTCTCCCCTTCCCCCTCTCTCTCTCCTTCCCCTATCTCACCCCTTCCCCCTGTCTCTCTCCCCTGGAGTATTGTGTACAGTTTTGGTCTCCTAATATGAAGAAGGACATTCTTGCTATTGAGGGAGTGCAGCGAAGGTTCAACAGACTGATTCCCGGGATGGCAGGACTGATCTATCAAGAACGACTTGATCAACTGGGCTTGTATTCACTTGAGTTCAGAAGAATGAGAGGAGATCTCATAGAAATGTTTAAAATTCTGATGGGACTGGACATGTTAGATGCAGGAAGAATGTTCTCGATGTTGGGTAAGTCCAGAACCAGGGGTCCCAGTCGAAGGATAAGGGGTAAGCCATTTAGGACCGAGATGAGGAGAAACTTCTTCACCCAGAGAGTGGTGAACCTGTGGAATTCTCTACCACAGAAAGTTGTTGAGGCCAATTCACTAAATATATTCAAAAATGAGTTAGCTGTAGTCCTTACTACTAGGGGGATCAAGAGGTATGGCGAGAAAGTAGGAATGGGGCCCTGAAGTTGTATGTTCAGCCATGAACTCATTGAATGGTGGTGCAGGCTCGAAGGGCCGAATGGCCGACTCCTACACATATTTTCTATGTTTCTATGTTTCTATGTTTCCCTCACTCTCTCTCCCCTTCACCCTGTCTGTCTTCCCTTCGCTCACACTCTCTCCCCTCACCCTGTCTCTCTCCACTTCCCTCGGTATCTCTTCCCTTTCCCCCCTCTCTCCCCTTCCCCTTCCTCTCCCCTTCCCTCTCTCTCTCCTCTTCCCCCTCTCTCTCTCTCTCCCCTTCCACTGTCAGAAACGCCTTCCTCTCTCCCATTTAATTTTCTCCCCCATTCTCTCCCTCTCCTCCCCTCGTCTCACCCCCCTCCCACCTCCCTTTCTCTCCTTCCCTCGCTCTCGCTCTCCCCTTCCCATCAGACTCTCCCCCTCCCCGTCTGGCTCATTCCCCCTCTCTCCCCTTCTCCCTCTCTACCCACCCTCCCCGCTTTCCCCGCTCTCTCGAACTCCTTCCACTCTCTTTTTTCCCTTCCCCTCTCTTTCCTGCTCCTTCCCCTGTCTTTCTCAGCGTAAGTGGCTCCATAACTCAGGGGTTAGAACACTGGTCTTGTAAACCAAGGTTCGTGGTTTCAAATCTCACTGGGACCTTCACAAAATTAGCTCAGTGTTTAAATTTATGTCAATTAACAAGGGCTTTAATTACAAATATGAAACAGCTCCGAGACTGACCCGAGATCAAAAGGCTTTCCTGTTCTTGTCTCTCTCCCCGATCGTCCCCTGATCCACCCTTTCCCTCTCTCCCTACTTTCCCCATTACTACACAATCTGCCTCTTTTTCTCGTTCCCGCTCTCTCGTTTTCCCCGTTACTTTTCTCACTCATTCTCACTCTCTCCTTTCCCATCAGACTCCCCCTCCCCCTCTGGCCCATTCCCCCCTCTCTCCCTTTCTCCCTTTCTCTCCCCTTCCCCCACCCCCCCACCTCTCTCCCCTTCCCCTCCCTCTCTTTCCCCTTCCCCCCCTCTCTCACTCCTTCCACTTTCTCTTTTTTCCCTTTCCTTTCAGATCCTACCCCGCTCTCTCCCCTTCCCCCACTCTCTCTCCCTTTCTCACTCCTTCCCTACTCTCTTCCCCCTCTCTTCCCTCCCTCCTCTCACTCTCTTTTCCCTTTCCTTTCAGATTTCTCCCTTTTCCCTCTCTCTCTCCTTCCCTTCCCCATCTCTCTCCCTTTCCCCTTCCCCTCTCTCTTCCCTCTTTCCTACTCCTTCCCTTCTCTCTCCCCACCTCTCTCCCTCTCCTTCCCCTCTCTGTCACCCCTCCCCCCTCTCTCACTCCTTCCCCTCTCTTCCCTTCTCTCCCCTCCCCCTGTCTCACTCCCCTTCTGCTCTCTCCTCTTTCTCACTCCTTCCCCCTCTCTTCCCTTAACCTCTCTTTCCCCATCCCTCTCTCTCTCCCCCCTCTCTTTCTCCTCATCTACCCTTCCCTCTCCCTCTCACTCCTTCACCACTCTCTTCCGTTCCTCTCCCTCTCTCTCCCCTTCCCCCTCTCTCTCACCCCTTCCACTCTCTCTTTTCCCTTCCCCTCTCTTTCCTGCTCCTTCCCTGTCATTTTCAGAGCAGCTGGCACCATAGCCCAGGGGTTAAAGCAGTGGTTTGGTGAACCAACGATTGTAAGATCAAATATCAATGCGGACTACACAAAGTTAATTCTGTATTTAAATTCGCCATCAGTTAACAAGGATATTAAACAGCTCCGAGATCGACCCTGGAATAACACTCTCTCTCTCCCGTTCTACATCTTTTTCCCGCTATCTCGCTTTCCCCGTCTCTCATTCATTCCCCCTTCCCCCTCTCTTGCTCTCCACTTTCATTCACTCCACACTCCTTCCCCTCTCTCTCCTCTTCACTCTCTCACTCCATCCACTCTCTCCCTCCACACACTCTCTCCCCTTCCCCCCTCTTTCCTCTCCCCCTCTGTCTCTCCCCTTCCCCTCTCTCTTCCTCCCTGTCTCCCCTTTTCCCTCTCTCCTTCCCCAATCTCTTCCCTTCTCCCTCTCTCTCACTCCTTCCCCATTCGCTGCCCTTCCCTCTCTCTTTACTTTTCCCCCTCTCTCTCACTCCTTCAACTCGCTCTTTTCCCTTCCCCTCTCTTTCTGCTCCTTCCACTGGCTGCATCAGGGCAACTGGCTCCATAGCTCAGGGGTTAGAGCACTGGTCTAATAAACCAGCGGTTGTGAGTTCAAATCTAACTTGTGCCTACTCAAAATTAGCTCAGTGTTTTAGTTCATCGTCAATTAACAAGGACTTTAATTATAAATATTAAACAGCTCCGAGACTGACCCTGGAACAAAAGGTTGTCCTTTTCTCTGCTCCAACTTTCCCCATCATGACAAGTTCTGTCTCTTTTCCCTTCCCCTTCCCCTTCTTCCTCTCTCTCAAACATTCAGCAAGAAAACACCATTTTTAATAGTTATATTATTGGCTTCTCGTGTGATGTCAAATTTTCAACCTCCACTGACTCGCTAATAATTTTTTTTTAATTTGCAAGGTTTTATATTTACTTAAAGAACTTCATGATATTAACTCACATTGAAAAGTCTGATTCAAAGCTAGGATTATATCAAACACTTAACATCCATTTCTGTTCTTTTAATGGAACTGGTGACAAACATTTTGTGAGGAGTGTCGTTGATCCTGGTTCTTTTCTCATTTGTTTTGGTCTCTCCCAACATTTTGCTGCCTTCTGTCAAAGATTGCTAGCCAATTGGAGTCTCACCACATTGATCCAGTCATTGAATTGGGTGCAGCATTGTGCACACTTAATCTGGCCAATCACAGCAGAAACCTGATGACATTGCAAAATAAAATTATAAGATTTTAGCTGGTTCAGTATTAACAAGACCAGTTATGTGAATTGCATGAAATATTGTTGAATGGCGGAGCAGGCTCGAGGGGCTAGATGGCCTACTCCTGTTCCTAATTCTTATGTTCTTATTCTCTCTCTCTCCTTTGTCCGTTTCCTCCTCTCTTTCTCTCTCTCTCCTCCCCCTTTCTCTCTCCCCTTCCCCCTCTCTCTCCCTTCCTCCCTCTCTCTCTCCTTCGCTCACTCTCTCTCATCTCCCTTTCCTCCCTTCAACCTCCACCCTCTCCCCTTCCCTCGGTATCTCTCCCCTTTCCCCCTCTCCCCTCTTCCCTTCCCCCTCTCTCTCCTCTTCCCCCACTCTCTCCCCTTCCCCTCCCTCTCTCCCCTTCCACTGTCACTCACTTCTTCCGCTCTCCCTTTTACTTTTCTCCCCCACTCTCTCCCTCCACTCCCCTGTCTCCACTCTTCTCGCCCTCTCCCACCTCCCTTTCTCTCCTTCCCTCGCTCTCGCTCTCCCCTTTCCCATCAGACTCTCCCCCTCCCCCTCTGGCACATTCACCCCTCTCTCCCCTGCTCCCTCTCTCCTCTTCCCCCCTCTCTATCCCCTTCCCCTCCCTCTCTTTCTCCTCCCCCTCTCTCTCACTCCTTCCACTCTCTCTTTTCCCTTCCCCTCTCTTTCCTGCTCCTTCCCCTGTCTTTCCCTCAACAGGTGGCTCCATAGCTCAGGGGTTAGAGCACTAGTCTAGTAAACCAAGGGTCGTGGGTTCAAATCTCACTAGGGCCTACTCAAAATTATCTCAGTATTTAAATTCACTGTCAATTAACAACGACTTTAATTATAAATATTAAACAGCTCCGTGACTGACAGTGGAACAAAAGGCTCTTCTGTTCTCCTTTTGCCCCCTTACACGTCCTTTCCCCTTCTCCCTCTCTCCCTGCTTTCCTCATCACTACACATTCCGCCTCTTTTTACTCTTTCACACTCTCTCGCTTTCCCCGTGTCTCTTTATCACTCATTCCCCTCTCTCTCCCCTTCCCCACTCTCTCTCTCCTCTTCCCCACTCTCTCTCCCCTTCCCCCTCTCTCTACCCTTCCCCTCTCTCTCCCCTACCCCCTCTCTCTCTCCCCTTCCCCCTCTATCTCGTCTTCCCCCCTCTCCCCTCTCTCTCCGTTTCCCCCTCTCTCTCCCCTTCCCCTCTCACTTTTCATTTTCTCCCCCACTCTCTCCCTCCCCTCCTCTGTCTCCACTCTTCTCGCCCCCTCCCTCCTCCCTTTCTCTCCTTCCCTCGATCTCACTCTCCCCTTTCCCATCAGACTCTCCCCCTCCCCCTCTGGCCCATTCCCCTCTCTAAGTCTTTCTCCCTCCCCACTCTCTCCCCTACCCACTCTGTCCCCACTCCAGCCCCCTCTCTCTCCCCTTCCCGCTCTCTCTCCCTTTCCCTCCTCTCTCCCATTCACTGCTCTCTCAAGCCTTCACCCACTCTCTCCATTTCCCCCTCTCTCTCACTCCTTCCCTTCTCTCTCCCCACCCTTCCACACACTCTCTCTCTCCATCCCATCCCTTTCTTTCCCCTCCTCCCTCTTTTGCTCGCTGTCTCCTCTTCCCTCTCTCTCACTCCTTCCATTCCATCTCTCTCCCCTTCCCCCTCTCTCTCACTCCTTCCACTCTCTCTTTTCCCTTCCCCTCTCTTTCCTGCTCCTTCCCCTGTTTTTCCGAGAGCAGATGGCTCCATAGCTCAGGGGTTAGAGCACTAGTTTAATAAACCAGCGGTCATGAGTTCAAATCTCCCTGGAGACTCCTCAAAATAAGCTCAGTATTTAAATTCACCAGCAATTAACAAGGGGTTTAATTATAATTATTAAACAGCTCCAAGACCAACCCTGGAACAACAGGGACCCATTCTACATCTTTTCACCCTCTCTCCCTTTCGCGCTATCTCGCTTTCCCTGTCTCCCACTCATTCCCCTCTGCCTCTTCCACTTCCCTTGCCTCACCCTCTCTCCTTCCCCCTTTCTCCTTCCCCTCTCCAGTTTCATTCTTTCCTCACTCCTTCCCTCTCTCTCTCCCCTTCCCCTCACTCTCTCTCTCCCCTTCCACTCTCTCTCTCTCCACTTCCCCTCTCTTTCCCCCTTCCCTCCCTCTCTCTCCCATAACCCTCTCTCTTCCTCCCTGTCTCACCTTCCCTCTCTTACTCCATCCACTCTTGCTCCCCTTCCCTCTCTCTCTCACTCCTTCCACGCTCTCTTTTCCCTTCCCCTCTCTTTCCTGCTCCTTCCCCTGTCTTTCTCGGAGCAGGTGGTTCCATAGCTCAGGGGTTAGAGACTGGTCTAGTAAACCAGGCGTCGTTGATTCAGATCTCAGTTGGACCTACTCAAAATTAACTCAGTAATTAAATTCACCGTCAATTAACAAGGACTTTAATTATAAATATGAAACAGCTCCAAGACCGACACTGGAACAAAAGTCTCTCCTGTTCTCCTCATCCCCTCTCTCTTTCCTGTTCCCCCTCTCTCTTATCTGTTCCCTCTATCTTCTCTACCCATTTCCTCCTCCCTCTCTCCTTTCTTCCCCCCGCTCTCTTTCACCTTCCCCCTGTCTCCCCTTCCCCCTCCCTTTGCCCATCCCCGTCTCTCTCCCTTTCCCCCTTCTCTCTCCCGTTCCCCATCTCTCTATCCCCTTTCTCCCTTCTCCCTCTCCCCTTTCCTCACTATCACTCCCCTTCCCCTCCCTCTCTCCACTTCCCCCTCTCTCTCCCCTTCGCCTTCTCTCCCCCTCCCCCTCCCTCTCTCTGCTTCCCTCTCTCTCCCCTTCCCGCTCTTAAACACTCGTTATACTCTCTCTCACTCCTACCCCTCTCTCCCATTCACTGCTCTCTCTCTCCCCATCCCCTTTCCCCCTTCTCCCTCTCCCCTTTCCTCGCTATCTCTCCCCTTCCCCTCCCTTTCTCTTTTATCCCCCCCCCGCTCTCTTTCACCTTCCCCCTGTCTCCCCTTCCCCCTCCCTTTGCCCATCCCCGTCTCTCTCCCTTTCCCCCTTCTCTCTCCCCTTCCCCATCTCTCTCTCCCCTTACCCCCTCTCTCCGTCCACTGTTGGTCACTCCTTCCCCTCTCCCTTTTCATTTTCTCCACCACTCTCTCTCTCTCTTCCCCTGTCTTCACCTTTTTCACTCCCTCCCTCCTCCCTTTCTCTCCTTCCCTCGCTCTCGCTCTCCCCATTCCCATCAGACTCTCTCCCTCCCCCTCTGGCCCATTCCCCACTCTCTCCCTTTCTCCCTCCCCACGCTCTCCCCTCCCCCACTCTCTCCCCTTCCCCCTCTCTCCCCTTCCCCCTACTCCCCTTCCCGCTCTTAAACACTCGTTATACTCTCTCTCACTCCTACCCCTCTCTCCCTTCCCCTTCTCTCCCATTCACTGCTCTCTCACTCCTTTACCACTCTCTCCCCCTCCCTCCCTATCTTTCCCCTACCCGACTGTCTCTCTCCCCTTCCCTTCTCTCTCCCCTTCCCCTCTCTCTCACTCCTTCCACTCTCTCTTTTCCATTCCCCTCTCTTTCCTGCTCTTTCCCCTGTATTTCCCAGGGCAGGTGACTCCATAGCTCAGGGGTTAGAGCACTGGTCTAATAAACCAGAGGTCGTAGATTCAAATATCACTGGGATCTACTCAAAATTAGCTCAGTATTTCAATTATAAATATTAAACAGCTCTGAGACCAATCCTGGAACAGAAGACTCTCCTGTTCTCCTTCTTTCCCCTTCTCCCTCTCTCCCTGCTTTGCACATTCTGCCTCTTTTTACTCTTTCGCGCTCTCTCGCTTTCCCCGTTTCTCTTTATCACTCATTCTGCTCTCTCTTCCCTTCCCCCTCTCTTTCCCCTTCCCTTCTCTCTTTCCCATTCCCCCCCCCTCTCTCACATCTTCCACTCTCTCATCCGTTCCCTCTCTCTTCTCTACTCATTTCCCTCCTCCCTCTCCTCCCCCTCCCTCTCTCTCCCCTTCCCCCTCTCCCTCTCCTTCCCCTTCCTCTCTCTCCCCTTACCCCCTCTCTCCGTCCACTGTTGGTCACTCCTTCCCCTCTCCCTTTTCATTTTCTCCGCCACTCTCTCTCTCTCTTCCCCTGTCTCCACTTTTTTCACTCCCTCCCTCCTCCCTTTCTCTCCTTCCCTCGCTCTCGCTCTCCCCATTCCCATCAGACTCTCTCCCTCCCCCTCTGGCCCATTCCCCACTCTCTCCCTTCTCCCTCCCCACGCTCTCCCCTCCCCCACTCTCTCCCCTTCCCCCTCTGTCCCCTTCCCCCTACTCCCCTTCCCGCTCTTAAACACTCGTTATACTCTCTCTCACTCCTACCCCTCTCTCCCTTCCCCTTCTCTCCCATTCACTGCTCTCTCACTCCTTTACCACTCTCTCCCCCTCCCTCCCTATCTTCTCCCCTACCCGACTGTCTCTCTCCCCTTCCCTTCTCTCTCCCCTTCCCTCTCTCTCACTCCTTCCACTCTCTCTTTTCCCTTCCCCTCTCTTTCCTGCTCCTTCCCCTGTATTTTCCCAGGGCAGGTGACTCCATAGCTCAGGGGTTAGAGCACTGGTCTAATAAACCAGAGGTCGTAGATTCAAATATCACTGGGATCTACTCAAAATTAGCTCAGTATTTCAATTATAAATATTAAACAGCTCTGAGACGAATCCTGGAACAGAAGACTCTCCTGTTCTCCTTCTTTCCCCTTCTCCCTCTCTCCCTGCTTTGCACATTCTGCCTCTTTCGCACTCTCTCGCTTTCCCCGTTTCTCATTACCACTCATTCTGCTCTCTCTCCCCTTCCCCCTCTCTCTCCCCTTCCCTTCTCTCTTTCCCATTCCCCCACCCCTCTCTCACATCTTCCACTCTCTCATCCGTTCCCTCTCTCTTCTCTATTCATTTCCTCCTCCCTCTCCTCCCCCTCCCTCTCTCTCCCCTTCCCCCTCTCCCTCTCCTTCCCCTTCCTCTCTTTCCCCTTCCCCCTCTCTCTCTCACCTTCCCCCTCTCTCACTCCTTCCCCCTCTCTCTCCGTCCACTGTCACTCACTCCTTCCCCTCTCCCTTTTCATTTTCTCCCCCACTCTCTCCCTCCCCTCCCCTGTTTCCACTTTTTACGCCCCCTCCCTCCTCCCTTTCTCTCCTTCCGTCGCTCTCGCTCTCCCCTTTCCCATCAGACTCTCCCCTTCCCCCTCTGGCCCATTCCCCCCTCTCTTCCTCACTCCCTCCCCACTCTCTACCCAGTCTCTCCCCCCCCCTCTCATCTTCCCCACTCTCTCCCCTTCCCAACTCTATCTCCCCCTTCCCCCCTCTCTCCCTTCCCCCCTCTCTCCCCTTCCCCACTCTCTCCACCTCCCCGCCCCGCCTCTCTCTCTCCCCTTCCCCTCTCTCTTCCTCCCTATCTTCAAGGGTCGTGAGTTCAAATCTCACTGGGACCTACTCAAAATTAGCTCAGTATTTAATTTCACTATCCGTTAACAAAGGCTTTAATTATAAATATTAAACAGCTCCGAGACCGACATTGGAACTACAGGCTCCCCTCACATCCTTCCCCCTCTCCTCTTCTCGTCTCTCTTACACTCTCTCTCCACTTCCAAATCTCTCTCTCCCTTCCCCATCACGACCCGTTTTACATCTTTTTACCCCTCTCTCACTTTCCCGCTATCTCGCTTTCCCCGTCTCTCACTCATTCCCCTTTGCCTCTTCCCCTTCCCTTGCCTCACCATCTCTCCTTCACCCTCTCTCTTCCCTTCCCCTCTCTTGCTCTCCCCTTCTCTCTTACTTTCATTCTCTCCCCACTCCTTCCCCTCTCTCTCCTTCCTCGTCTATCTTACTTCTCTCCCCAACTCCTCTGTCCGCTAACGACTCTTCCCCCCTCTCTCCTCTTCCCTCTCTCACTCCATCCACTCTCTCCCTCCCTTCCACACACTCTCTCCCCTTCCCCCCTCTTTCCTATCCCTCTCTGTTTCTCCCCTTCCCCTCTCTCTTCCTCCCTGTCTCCCCTTCCCCCTCTCTCTCCCCTTGCACTCTCTCGTTTCCCTTCCCCTCTCTTTCCTGCTCCTTCCCCTGTCTTCCCCAAAGTAGGTGACTCTGTAGCTCAGGGGTTAGAGCACTGGGTTAGTAAACCTGGGGTTGTGTCTTCAGCTTTCAGGGGGGCCTCCTCAAAATTTACTCATTATTTAAATTCACTGTCAATTAACAAGGGCTTTGATTATAAATAATAAGCAGCTCCGAGACCGACCCTAGAAGAAAAGGTTTCCCTATTCTTGTCTCTCTCTCCTTTCCCTCTCTTCCTGCTTTCCCCATCACTAAACATTCTGCCTCTTTTTACTCATTCCTGCTCTCTCGCTTTCCTCGTCTCTGTTCATCACTCATTCCCCTCTCTCTCCCCTTCCCCTCTCTCTCCCCTTCCCCACTCTCTCCCCTTCCCCTCTCTCTCCCCTTCTCCCTCTCAACCCACTCTCCCCCCTATCCACTCTCTGCCCACTCTCTCCTCTTCCCCTCTCTCTCTCTTCCTTCCCCTCCCTCTCTTTCTTTATTTCTCCTCCCCCTCTCTCTCACTCCTTCCACTCTCTCTTTTCCCTTCCCCTCTCTTTCCTGCTCTTTCCCCTATTTTTCCAGAGCAGGTGGTTCCATAGCTCAGGGATTCGAGCACTGGTCGAGTAAACCAAAGATCGTGAGTTCAAATCTCACTAAGGCCTAACTTAGTATTTAAATACCCACCTCCTGTCTCTCTTTTTCCCTTTACTTTCAGGTTCTCCCCCTCTCTCTGCCCTCCCCCCTCTCTCTCACCCCTTCCCCTCTCTCCCCTCAACATCTCTTTCCCCTTCCTCTCTCTCCCTCCTCTCACTCTCCTTTCCCTTTCCTTTCATATTCTTCCCTTCTCCCTCTCTTTCCCTTCCCCAGCTCTCGCCCCTCCCCTCCCTCTCTTTCCCCTTCCCCTTTCTCTTCCCTCTTTCCTACTCCTTCTCTTCTCTCTCCCCACCTTCTACATTTTCCCCACCTCTCTCTCTCCCCTTCCCCTCCCTGTCTCCCCTTCCCTCTCTCTCTCACTCCTTCACCACTCTCTCCCGTTCCTCCCCCTCTCTCTCCCCTTCCCCTCTTTCACTCCTTCCACTCTTGCTCTCCCCTGCTCCTCTCTCTGCCTCCCTGTCTCCCTTCCACTCTCTTTCCTGCTCCTTCCCCTGTCTTCCTTACAGCAAGTGGCTCCATAGCTCAGGCGTTAGAGCACTGGTCTAGTAAACCAGTGGTCGAGAGTTTAAATCTCACTGGGGCCTACTCAAAATAAGCTCAGTGTTTAAATTAACGAAGACTTTAATTATAAATATTAAACAGCTCTGAGACCGATCCTAAAACAAAAGTCTCTCCTGTTCTTGCCTTTCGTCCCCTTCTCCCTGCTTTCCCCATCACTATACATTCTGCCTCTTTTTACTCTTTCCCACTCTCTCGCTTTCCCTGTTTCTCTTGATCACTCATTCCCCTCATCCCTTCCCCACTCTCTCCCCTTCCCCATTCTCTTCCCTTCCCCTCTCTCTCCTGTTCCCCTCCCTCTCTCTCCCCTTCCCCCTCCCTCTCCCCTTCACCCACTCTCTCCCCTTCCCCCTCTCTCTCCCCTTCCTCTGTCACTCACTCCTTCCCCTCTCCCTTTTCATTTTCTCCCCCACTCTCTCCCTCCCCTCCCCTGTCTCCACTCTTCTCACCCCCCTCCCACCTCCCTTTCTCTCCTTCCCTCGCTCTCGCTCTCCCCTTTCCCATCAGACTCTCCCGCTCCCCCTCTGGCCCTTTCCCCCCTCTCTCCCTTTCTGCTCCCCCCTCTCTCCCCTTCTCCCTCTCTCCCATTCTCTGCTCTCTCACTCCTTCGCCGCTCTCTCCCTCCTTCGCCTCTCTCTCCCTATCCCCACCCTCTCTTTCCCCTCTCTGCCTCTCTCTCTCCCCTTCCGCTCTCTCTTCCTCCCTGTCTCCAGGGGTCGTGAGTTCAAATCTCACTGGGGCCTGCTCAAAATTAGCTCAGTATTTAAATTCACCATCAATTAACAAGGGCTTTAATTATAAATAATAAACAGCTCCGAGACCGACCCTGGAACAACAGGCTCCCCTCACACCCTTCCCCCTCTCATCTCGTCTCTCTTACACTCTCTCTCGCCTTCCAAATCTTTCTCTCCCTTCCCCATCACGACCCATTCTACATCTTTTTACCCCCCTCTCCGTTTCCCACTATCTCGCTTTCCCCATCTCTCACTCATTCCACTCTCCCCCCTTTCCCCCTCCCTCACCATACCCTCTTTCTAATTCCCCCTCTCTCCCCTCACTCTCTATTCTTCCCCCTCTCTCTCCCTTCCCCTCATACTCCCCTTCCCCTCTCTCGACCCGGCTCCATCTCTCTCACCTTCCCTCTCTCACTCTCCCCGCCTGTCACTCATTCACCTCTCCCCGCCTTCCCCCTCCCTCCCCTCATGCTCTCCCCTTCCCCCTCTCTTTCCCCTTCCTCCCTTCTCTCCCACTCCTTTCCTTCTCTCTCCCCACCATTCCATACACTCTCTCTCTCTCTGCATCCCCTGCCTCTCTTTCCCCAGCTCCCTCTCTTCCTCTCTTCCTCGCAGTCTCCCTTCCCCTCTCTCTCTCTGCTTCCCCCCCCCCCTCTCTCCCCTTCCCCTCCCTCTCTTTCCCCTCCCCCCCTCTCTTACTCCTTCCACTCTCTCTTTTCCCTTCCCCTCTCTTTCCTGCTCCTTCCCCTGTCTTTCCCACAGCATGTGGCTCCAGAGCTCAGGGGTTAGAGCACTGTTCTAGTAAACCAGGCGGTCATGAGTTCAAATCTCACTGGGGTGTAATTTGGTATTTAATTACCTGTGTCTCATTCCTCCCACTGTTCCCTTTCCTTTCAGGTTCTCCCCCTCTCTCTCACTTCATTCCCATTCCTCCCTCCTCTCTATCACTACTTCCCTACCTCCTCTCACTCTCTTTTCCCTTTCCTTTCAGATTCTTCCCTTCTCACTCTCTCACTCCTTCCCCTCTCTTTCCCATCCCCATCTCTCTCCCTTTCCCCTTCCCCTCTCTCTTCCCTCTCTCCCCACCTCTCTCTCTCCCTGTCTCCCCTCCCCACCTCCCTCCCTCCTCTTCCCCTCCCTGTCACCTCTCTCACTCCTTCCCCTCTCTTCCCTTCCCCTTCACTTCTCTCCCTCAATTAACAAGGGCTTTAATTATAAATATTAAACAGCTCCGAGACTGACCCTGGAACAAAAGGTTCTCCTTTCCCGTCCTTTTCTCTTCTCCAACTTTCCCTATCACGATACGTTCTGTCTCTTTTCCCTTCCCCTTCCCCCTCCCTCCCACATCTTCCTCTCTCTCAAACATTCCCTCTCTCTCCTTTGTCCATTTCCTCCTCTCTCTCTCTCTCTCTCCTCCCCTTTCTCTCTCCCCTTCCCCCTCTCTCTCCCTTCCTCCCGCTCACTCTCTCTCCTCTCCCTTTCCCCCGTCACCCTCCACCCTCTCCCCTTCCCGCGGTATCTCTCCCCTTTCCCCCTCTCCACTCTTCCCTTCTCCCTCTCTCTCCCCTTCCCCCTCTATCTTCCCTTCCCCCTCTCTCTCTCCCCTTCCACTGTCACTCACTCCTTCCGCTCTCCCTTTTCATGTTCTCCCCCCCCTCTCTCCCTCCCCTCCCCTGTCTCCACTCTTCTCGCCCCCTCCCACCTCCCTTTCTCTCCTTCCCTCGCTCTCGCTCTCCCCTTTCCCATCAGACTCTCCCCTCCACGTATGGCCCATTCCCTCCTCTCTCCCCTTTTCCCTCTCTCCTCTTCCCCCTTCTCTCTCCCCTTCCAATCCTTCTCTTTCTCCTTCTCCTCTCTCTCACTCCTTCCACTCTCTCTTTTACCTTCCCCTCTCTTTTCTGCGCCTTCCCCTATCTTTCCCAATGCAGGTGACTCCATAGCTCAGGGGTTAGAGCACTGCTCTAGTAAACCAGGGGTCGTGAGTTTAAATCGCACTGGTGCCTAATTTAGTATTTAAGTACATTTCTCCCACTCTTTTCCCTTTTCTTTCAGGTTCTCCCCCTCTCTGCCCTTCCCCTCTCTCTCTCTATCTCTCTCTCTCTCTCTCTCTCTCACTCCTTCCCCCTCTCTGCCCTTAACATCACTTTCCCCTTCCTCCCTTTCTCTCCCCTTCCCCTCCTCTCTCTCACTCTCTATTCCCTCCCTCCTCTCTCTCTCCTCTCCCTTTCCTTTCAGATTCTTCTCTTCTCCCTCTCTCTCCCCTTCCCCTCTCTTTCCGCTCCCCATCTCTCTCCCCTTCCCCCCTCTCTTTCCCCCTTCCCTCTTTCCTACTCCTACCCTTCTCTCTCCCCCTTCTACATTCTCCCCACCTCCCTATCTCCCCTTCCCCCTCTCTCACTCCTTTCCCTTTCTTCCCTTCCCATTCACTGCTCTCCCCTCCCCCTGTCTCACTCCCCTTCTGCTCCCTCCTCTTGTTCACTCTTTCTCACTCCTTCCCCCTTTCTTCCCTTAACCTCTCTTTCCCGGTCCCTCTCTCTCTCCCCTGCCCCTCTCTCTTTCTCCTAATCTACCCTTCCCTCTCTCTCTCACTCCTTCACCACTCTTTCCCGTTCCTCCACCTCTTTCTCCCCTTCCCCTCTCTCTCACTCCTTCCACCCTCACACTCCCCTTCCCCTCTCTCTGCCTCACTGTCCCCGTTCCCCTCTCTTTCCTGTTCCTTCCCCTGTCTTTCTTACAGTAGGTGGCTCCATAGCTCCGGGGTTAGAGCACTGGTGTTGTAAACCAGGGGTCGTGAGTTCAAATTTCACTTGAGCCTACTCAAAGTTAGTTTAGTATTTAAATATGCCTCTCTTTTCTGCCTCTGCCTTTTCACTTTCGCTCTCACTTTTCCCTTTCCTTTCAGACTCTCTCATTCTCCCTCTCTCTCCCCTTCCCCTCTTTTTCCCTCTCCTTACCCTCCCTCCCCACCCTCACACTCTCTCTCTCCCCATCATAAAAGGTTTATAAAACAACATCACTTTGTTCACAGTACTTGTAGCAGCACTTGTGTGCTGAGAGATTTGCTTAGTATTGTCACTGGTGGCAATAAACGCCTGGGCTATCGCTATGGCCTTACTCAAGGTTGGGGTCTCTACAGTCAAAAGTTTGCGAAGTACAGTTTCGTGGCCAATGCCAAGTACAAAGAAGTCCTTGAGCATGTGCTCCAAATGTCCTTCAAAATTTGCAATGTCCTGCAAGGCCGCTTAGCTCGGTGATATAGCTTGTAAATTCCTGGCCTTCAGACATCTTGTACGTGTAGAACCGATATCTCGCCATCAGAACACTTTCCTTCGGGTTCCGTTGCTTCTGGACCAGTGTGCACAACTCATCGTACGATTTTTCTGTGGGTTTCACTGGAGCAAGCAGGTTTTTCATGAGGCCATACGTTGGTGCCCTGCAAACGGTGAGGAGAATCGCCCTTCGTTTGGCAGTGTTCGTTTCTCCTTCCATCTCGTTGGCCACTCCACGAAGGTTTCCCAATCATCTCCCGCCGAAAATTTCTCCAGGATGCCCACTGTTCTCTGCATCGTTGTGTTCGTCATCTGTACCTCGTCGCCAGTTGTTGTGTATGAATAAAGAGTCTGACCAGATACTGTGGGCTCAAAGCAAAGTGTGACCTTAGTCTTTTATTACAGGTCTCCAGAGTGCCTCTCCAGCCTGTGAGGCCACCTTAAGTACAGGTGCTCCCAAGGGAGTGTGGGATCCCTTGGGACTTCAGGGGATGAGCCCTCTGGTGGTTACACAAGGTATTTACAGGTTTACATATATAACACCCATCATGACCCGTTCTACATCTTTTTACCCCTCTCTCCCTTTCCCACCATCTTGCTTTCCCCGGCTCTCACTCATTCCCCTCTCTCACTCTCTCCCGTCTCCCTCTCCTCACCCTCTCAACTTCCCCCATTCCCTCTCTACCCTACCCACTCACTCCATCCTCTCTCCCCTTCTCTCTCTCCCCTCCCCCTTTCTCTCCCCATCCCCCTGTCTTTCTTTCCCCTTCCTCTCTCTCTCTCTCCTTCCACTCTCTCTTTTCCCTTCCCCTCTCTTTCCTGCTCCTTCCCCTGTCTTTCTTAGAAAATGTAGCTCCATATCTTCGGGGTGAGAACAGTGCATTTGTTAATAAGGGGTCGTGAGTTCAAATCTCACTGGCGCCTACTCAAAGTTATATTTTTATTTAAGTTCATTGTCAATTTACAAGGGCATTAATTTTAAATATTAAACAACTCTGATACTGACCCTGGAACAACAGATTCTCCTGTTCTCGTTTCGCCCCCTTACCCGTACTTTCCCCCTTTCCCTCTCTCCCTGCTTTCCCCATCACTACACATTCTGCCTCTTTTTACTCTATCCCGCTCTCTCGCTTTCCCCGTTTCTCTTTCTCACTCATTCCACTCCCTCTCCCCTTTCCCCTCTCTCTCCCCTTCCCCTCTTTCTCCCCTTCCCCCTCTCTCGCCTCTTCCCCCTCTCTCTCCCATTCCCCCCCTCTCTCTACGCTTCCCCCTCTCTCTCCTCTTCCCCCTCTCTCTTCCCTTCCCCCTCTCTCTACGCTTCCCCCTCTCTCTCCGCTTCCCCCACTCTCTCTCCCCTTCCCCCTCTCTCTCGACTTCCACTGTCACTCACTCCTTCCCCTCTCCCTTTTCATTTTCGCCCCCACTCTCTCCCTCCCCTCCCCTGTCTCCATTCTTCTCGCCCACTCCCTCCTCCCTTTATCTCCTTCTCTCACTCGCGCTCTCCTTTCCCATCAGACTCCCCCTCCCTCTCTGACCCATTCCCCCCTCTCTCTCTTTCTCCCTCCCTCCCCACTCTCTCCCATACCCACTCTGTCCCCACTCTCCCCCCTCTCCTCTTCCCCCACTCTCTCTCCCCTTCCCCCTCTCTCCCTTTTACCGCTCTCTCCCCTTCCCCCTCTCTCTCACTCGTTCCACTCTCTTTTCCCTTCCCCTCTCTTTCCTGCTCCTCCCCTGTCTTTCTCAGAGTAGGTGGCTCCACAGCTCAGGGGTTAGAGACATAGAAACATAGAAATATAGAAAATAGGTGCAGGAGTAGGCCATTCGGCCCTTCTAGCCTGCACCGCCATTCAATGAGTTCATGGCTGAACATGCAACTTCAGTACCCCATTCCTGCTTTCTCGCCATACCCCTTGATCCCGCTGGTAGTAAGGACTACATCTAACTCCTTTTTGAATATATTTAGTGAATAGGCTTCAACAACTTTCTGTGGTAGAGAATTCCACAGGTTCATCAGTCTCTGAGTGAAGAAGTTTCTCCTCATCTCGGTCGTAAATGGCTTACCCCTTCTCCTTAGACTGTGACCCCTGGTTCTGGACTTCCCCAAAATTGGGAACATTCTTCCTGCATCTACCCTGTCTAAACCCGTCAGAATTTTAAACGTTTCTATGAGGTCCCCTCTCATTCTTCTGAACTCCAGTGAATACAAGCCCAGTTGATCCAGTATTTCTTGATATGTCAGTCTCGCCATTCCGGGAATCAGTCTGGTGAACCTTCGCTGCACTCCCTCAATAGCAAGAATGTCCTTCCTCAAGTTAGGAGATCAAAACTGTACATAATACTCCAGGTGTGGCCTCACCAAGGCCCTGTACAACTGTCGGAACACCTCCCTGCCCCTGTACTCAAATTCCCTCACTATGAAGGCCAACATGCCATTTGCTTTCTTAACCGCCTGCTGTATCTGCATGCCAACCTTCAATGACTGATGTACCATGACACCCAGGTCTCGTTGCACCTCCCCTTTTCCTAATCTGTCACCATTCAGATGTCTGTCTCTCTGTTTTTACCACCAAAGTGGATAACCTTACATTTATCCACATTATACTTCATTTGCCATGCATTTGCCCACTCAGCTAACCTATCCAAGTCACTCTGCAGCCTCATAGCATCCTCCTCGCAGCTCACACTGCCACCCAACTTAGTGTCATCCGCAAATTTGGAGATACTACATTTAATCCCCTCGTCTAAATCATGAATTTACAATGTAAACAGCTGGGGCCCCAGCACAGAACCTTGTGGTACCCCACTAGTCACCGCCAGCCATTCTGAAAAGTACCCATTTACTCCTACTCTTTGCTTCCTGTCTGCCAACTCGTTCTCAATCCATGTCAGCACACTACCCCCAATCCCATGTGCTTTAACTTTGCACATTAATCTCTTGTATGCGACCTTGTCGAAAGCCTTCTGAAAGTCCAAATACACCACACCAACTTGTTCTCCCTTGTCCACTCTACTGGAAACATCCTCAAAAAATTCCAGAAGATTTGTCAAGCATGATTTCCCTTTCACAAATCCATGCTGACTTGGACCTATCATGTCACCTCTTTCCAAATGCGTTGCTATGACATCCTTAATAATTGATTCCATCATTTTACCCACTACCGATGTCAGGCTGACCGGTCTATAATTCCCTGTTTTCTCTCTCCCTCCTTTTTTAAAAAATGGGGTTACGTTGGCTACCCTACTAGTCTAGTAAACCAGGGATTATGAGTTCAAATCTCACTCCAACCTGCACAAAGTTAGCACTGTATTTATATTCACCGTCAATTTACAAGGACTTTAATTATAAATATTAAACAGCTCCGAGGCCGACCCTGGAACAACAGGCTCCCCTCGTCTCTGTAACAATCTCTCTCTGCTTCCAAATCTCTCTCTCCCTTCCCCATTGTACATCTTTTTACCCCTCTCTCCCTTTCCCGCTATCTCGCTTTCCCCGTCTCTCACTCATTCCCCTCTTCCCCCTTCCCCCTCCCTCGCCTTATCCTCTCTCCTTCCCCCTCACTCCCCTTCCCCTCTCTCTTCCCTTCCCCTCTCTCTCCCCTTCCCCTCTCTTGCTCTCCCCTTCCCTCTCTACTTTCATTCGCTCCCCACTCCTTCCCCTCTCTCTCCTTCCTCGTCTATCTTACTTCTCTCCCCAACCCTGCTGTCTGCTAATCACTCCTTCCCCCTCTCTCCCCTTCCCTCTCTCACTCAATCCTCTCTCTCCCTCCCTTCCACACATTATCTCCCCTTCCCCTCTCTTTCCTCTCCCCCTCTGTCTCTCCCCTTCCCCTCTCTCTCCCTCCCAGTCTCCCCTTCCCCCTCTCTGTCACTCCTTCCCCTCTCTCACCCCATCCATTCTCTCCCTCCGTTTCACACACTCTCTCTCCTTCCCCCCCTTTCCTCTCCCCGTCTGTCTCTCCCCTTCGCCTCTCTCTTACTCCCAGCCTCACCTTCCCCCTCTCTCTCACTCCTTCCCCTCTCTCTCCCCTTCCATCTCTCACTCCATCCACTCTCTCCCTCCGTTCCACACACTCCCTCCCCTTCCCCCGCTCTCTCTCCCCTTCCCCTCCCACTCTCACTCCTTCCCCCTCTCTCTCACTCTTTCTACTCTCTCTTTTCCTTACCCCTCTCTTTCCTGCTCCTTCCCCTGTTTTCTCATAGAAGGTGGCTCCATAGCTCAGGGGTTAGAGCACTCACTGGTCTCGTTAAGCAGGGGTTGTGAGTTCGAATCTTCACAGGGAGCTGCTCAAAATTAGCTCAGTATTTAAATTCACCGTCAATTAACAAGGTGTTTAATTTTAAATATTAAACAGCTCCGAGACTGAACCTGAAACTATCTCTCCGCTTCCCCCTCTCTCCGCCCTCTCTCCACTTCCCTTCCCCCTCTCTCTCTCCCCTTCCCCCCTCTCTCTGTCCACTGTTGCTCACACATTCCCCTCTCCCTTTTAATTTTCTCCCCCACTCTCTCTCTCTCCTCCCCTGTCTCCACTTTTTTCGCCCACTCCCTCCTCCCTTTCTCTCCTTCCTTCGCTCTCTCTCTCCCCATTCCCATCAGACTCTCCCCCTCCCCCTCCCCCTCTGGCCCATTCCCCACTCTCTCCCTTTCCCACCATCTTGCTTTCCCCGTCTCTCACTCATTCCTTTCTCTCACTCTCTCCCGTCTCCCTCGCCTCACCCTCTCACCTTCCCCCCTCTCCCTCTCTCCCCTACCTACTCTCTCCACCCTCTCGGCCCTTCTCTCTCTCCCCTCCCCCTTTCTCTCCCCATCCCCCTGTCTCTCTTTCCCCTTCCTCTCTCTCTCACTTCCCCCTCTCTCTTCCCTTCCCTCTCGCTCTTTTCCCTTCCTCTCTCTTTCCTACTCCTTTCCCTGTTGTCATCTGCAAATGCGGCTTAGTCGCTCAGGGGTTAGAGTAGTAGACTTATAAACCATTGATTGTACGTTCAAATCTTACTGGAGCCTTCTCAAAATTCACCGTCAATTAACAAGGGCTTTAATTATAAATATTAAACAGCTCCAAGACTGACCATGCAACAACATCCACTCTCTCTCTCCCCTTCCTCTCTCTTCCTCCATGTCTCCCCTACCCCCATCTCTCTCTCCCCTTCCACTGTTGCTCAGTCCTTCCTCTCTCCCTTTTCATTTTCTTCACCACTCTCTCTCTCCCCTCCCCTGTCTCCACTCTTCTCGCCCCCTCCCTCCTCCCTTTCTGTCCTTCCTTCGCTCTCGCTCTCTCCTTTCCCATCAGACTCTCCCCCTCCCCCTCTGGCCCATTCCCCCCTCTCAATCTCCCCTTCCCATCCCTCTCTTTTCCCTTCCTCTCTCTTTCCTGCTCCTTCCCCTGTCTTTCACAAAACAGGTGGCTCCATAGTTCAGGGGTTGGAGTATTGGTCTTGTAAACCAGGGGTCGTGAGTTCAAGTCTCACTGAGGCCTACTCAAAATTAGCTCAGTATTTAAATTTACTGATAAATATAAAACTGCTCTGAGACCGACCCTGAAAGAAAGCTCTACTTTCATCCCTTTTCTCTTCCTGCTTTCCCCATCACTACACATTCTGCCTTTTTTTACTCGTTCCGCTCTCTCGCTTTCCCCGTTTCTCTTTATCACTCATTCCCCTCTCTCTCCCCTTCCCCCACTCTCTCCCCTTCCCCACTCATTCCCCTTCCCTCTCTCTCACCCATTCCCTTTCTCTCCTCTACCCAATTCCTCCTCTCTCTCCCCTTCCTCTCTCTCTCTCTCCTTCCCCTCTCTCTCCTTCCCCGTCTCTCCCCTTCCCCTCTCCCTCCTCTTCCCATCCCTCACTCTCTTCTCCCCTTCCCTCACTCTCTTCTCCCCTTCCCTCTCTCTCTTCCCTTCCCCCGTCGCTCTCTCTCCTTCCCCCGTCGCTCTCGCACCTTCCCCCTTCTCCCTCTCCCATTCCCTCGCTATTTCTCTCCTTCCCCGCTGTCTCCCCTTCCCCCCATCTCTCTCCCCTCCCCCCTCTATCTCCCCTTCCCCTTCCACATTTCTCTCCCCTTCCCTCTCTCCCTCCACTTCCCCCCCTCTCTCTCTCTCTCTCCCTTTCCCCCTCTCTCTCCCCTTCCATTGTCGCTCAATCCTTCCTTTCTCCCTTTTCATTTTCTCCCCTTCCCTCTCTCTCTCTCTCGTTCCCCCGTCGCTCTCGCACCTTCCCCTTCTCCCTCTCCCCTTCCCTCGTTATCTCTCTCCTTCCCCGCTGTCTCCCCTTCCCCCATCTCTCTCCCCCTCTCTCTCCCCTTCCCCTTCCCCATTTCTCGCCCCTTCCCTCTCTCCCTCCCCTTCCCTTCTCTCTCTCCCTTTCCCTCTCTCTCTCCTCTTCCACTGTCGCTCACTCCTTTCCCTCTCCCTTTTCATTTTCTCCCCCACTCTCTCTCCCTTCCCCTGTCTCCACTCTTCTGGCCCCGTCCCTCCTCCCTTTATCTCCTTCCCTCGCTCTCGCTCTCCCCTTTCCCATCAGACTCTACCCCTCCCCCTCTGGCACCATTCACCCCTCCCAATCTCCCCTTCCCCTCTCTCTCTCCCCTTCCCCCTCTCTCTCACTCCTTCCACTCACTCTTTGCCCTTCTCCTCTCTTTCCTGTTCCTTCCCCTGTTTTTCCAAAAACAGGTGGCTCCATAGCTCGGGAGTTAGAGCACTGTTCTAGTAAACCACGGGTCGTGGGTTCAAATCTCGCTGGGGCCTACTTAAAATTGGTTCAGCATTTAAATTCACTATCAATTAACAAGGGCTTTAATTATAAATATTAAACAGCTCTGAGACCGACCCTGGAACAGAAAACTCTCCTGTTCTCCTTTTGCCTCCTTACACATCCTTTCCCCTTCTCCCTCTCTCCCTGCTTTCCCCATCACTACGCATTCTGCCTCTTTTTACTCTTCCCCGCTCTCTCGCTTTCCCCGTTTCTCTTTATCACTCATTCCGCTCTCCCCTTCCGCTCTCTCCCCTTCCCCACTCTCTCCCGTTCCCCTCCCTTTTTTCCGCTTCCCCCTCTCTCTCACATCTTCCTCTCTCTCATCCGTTCCCTCTCTCTTCTCTACCCATTTCCTCCTCCCTCTCTCTCTCCTTCCCCTCCCTCTCTTTCCCCTTCCTCCTGTCTTTCTCCCCTTCCTCCGGTCTCTCTCTCCTTCCCCCTCTCTCTCCTCATCCCCTCTCCCTTTCCCGTTCCCCCTCTCTTTCTCACATCTTCCTCTCTCTCATCCGTTCCCTCTCTCTTCTCTACCCATTTCCTCCTCCCTCACTCTCTTCTTCCTCTCCCTCTCTTTCACCTTCCCCCTGTCTCCCCTTCCCCCTTCTCTTTGCCCTACCCCGTCTCTCTCCCTTTCCGCCTTCTCACTCCCCTTCCCCCTTCTCTCTCCCCTTCCCCCCTCTCTCTCCCCTTCCCCATCTCTCAATTCCCTTCCCCCTTCTCCCTCTCTCCTTTCCTCGCTATCTCTCCCCTTCCCCCTCCCTCTCTCCGCTTCCCCCTCTCTCTCCCCTTCGCCTTCTCTCTCCCCTTTCCCCTCTCTGTCCCCTTCCCCTTCCCCCTCCCTCTCTCTGCTTCCCTCTCTCTCTCCACTTCCCCTCTCTCTCCACTTCCCCTCTCTCTCCCCTTCCCCCTCACTCTCCCCTTCCCCCCTCTCTCCGTCCACTGTTGGTCACTCCTTCACCTCTCCCTTTTCATTTTCTCCCCCACGCTCTCGCTCTCCTTCCCTGTCTCCACTTTTTTCACTCCGTCCTTCCTCCCTTTCTCTCCTTCCCTCGCTCTCGCTCTCCCCATTCCCAGCAGACTCTCTCCGTCCCCCTCTTGCCCATTCCCCACTCTCTCCCTTTCTCCCTCCCCACGCTCTCCCCTCCCCCCTTCTCTCCCCTTCCCCACACTCCCCTTCCGCTCTTAAACACTCGTTATACTCTCTCTCACTCCTACCTCTCTCTCCCTTCCCCCTCTCTCCCATTCACCGCTCTCTCACTCCTTCGCCGCTCTCTCACTCCTTCACCAAACTCTCCCCCTCCCTCCCTATCTTTCCCCTCCCCGACTCTCTCTCTCCCCTTCCCCTCTTTCTCTCCTTCCCCTCTCTCTCACTCCTTCCACTCTCTCTTTTCCCTTCCCCTCTCTTTCCTGCTCCTTCCCCTGTATTTCCCAGGGTAGGTGACTCCATAGCTCAGGGGTTCGAGCACTGGTCTAGTAAACCAGAGGTTGTAGCTTCAAATATAACTGGGGTCTACTCATAATTAGCTCAGTATTTAAATTATAAATATTAAACATCTCTGAGCCCGACCCTGGAACTGAAGGCACTCCTGTTCTCTTTCCTCTCTCCCTGCTTTTGCCATCACTTCACATTCTGCCTCTTTTTACTCTCTCTCGCTTTCCCCGTTTCTCTTTATCACTCATTCCCCTCTCTCTCCCCTTCCCCCTCTCTCTCCCCTTCCCCACTCTCTCCCCTTCCCCTCTCTCTTTCCCATTACCCCCCACCCACCTCTCACATCTTCCACTCTCTCATCCATTCCCTCTCTCTTCTCTACTCATTTCCTCCTCCCTTCCCTCTCCTTCCCCTCCTCCTCGCTCCCCTTCCCCCTCTCTCCCTCCCATCCCACTCTCCCTCTCTCTCCCCTTCCCCCTCTCTCTCTCCCCTTCCCCCTCTCTCTCCCCTTCCCCCCTCTCTCCATCCACTGTCACTCACTCCTTCCCCTCTCCCTTTTCATTTTCTTCCCCACTCTCTCTTTCCCCTCCCCTGTCTCCACTTTTTACGTCCACTCCCTCCTCCCTTTCTCTCCTTCCCTCGCTCTCGCTCTCCCCATTCCCATCAGACTCTCCCCTTCCCCCTCTGGCGCATTCCCCCTCTCTTCCTTTCTCCCTCCCCACTCTCTACCCACTCTCTCCCCCCTCTCTCATCTTCCCCACTCTCTCCCCTTCACAACTCTCTCACCCCTCTTCCCCACTCTCTCCCTTCCGCCCTCTCCCCTTCCCCCTCTCTCTCTCCCCTTCCCCCGCTCTCTCCGTCCATTGTCATTCACTCCTTCCCCTCTCTCTTTTCATTTTCTTCCCCACTCTCTCCCTCCCCTCCACTGTCTCCACTTTGTATGCCCACTCCCTCCTCCTTTTCTCTCCTTCCCTCGGTCTTGCTCTCCCCATTCCCATCAGACACTCCCCTTCCCCCTCTGGCCCATTCCCCCCTCTCTTCGTTTCTCCCTCCCCACTCTCTCCCCCCTCTCTCATCTTCCCCACTCTCTCCCCTTCCCAACTCTATCTCCCCTCTTCCCCACTCTCTCCCTTCCCCCCTCTCCCCTTCCCCCTTCTCCCGTCTCTCCCCCTCTCTCCCCCTCCCCTCCCCGCCTCTCTCTCTCCCCTTCCCCTCTCTCTTTCTCCCTATCTTCAGAGGTCGTGAGTTCAAATCTCACTGGGGCCTACTCAAAATTAGCTCAGTATTTAAATTCACTATCAGTTAACAAGGGGTTTAATTATAAATATTAAACAGCTCGACATTGGAACTACAGGCTCCCCTCACATCCTTCCCACTCTCCTCTTCTCGTCTCTCTTACACTCTCTCTCCCCTTCCAAATCTCTCACTCCCGTTTTACATCCTTTTACCCCTCTCTCACTTTCCCGCTATCTCGCTTTCCCCGTCGCTCACTCATTTCCCTCTGCCTCTTCCCCTTCCCTTGCCTCACCCTCTCTCCTTCCCTCTCTCTCTTCCCTTCCCCTCTCTTGCTCTCCCCTTCCCTCTCTACTTTCATTCTCTCCCACTCCTTCCCCGCTCTCTCTCCCCTTCCCTCTCTACTTTCATTCTCTCCCCAGTCTTTCCCCTTTCTCTCCTTCCTCGTCTATCTTACTTCTCTCCCCAATGCCTCTGTCCGCTAACCACTCCTCCCCCCTCTCTCCTCTTCCCTCTCTCACTCCATCCACTCTCTCCCTCCCTTCCACACACTCTCTCCTCTTCCCCCTCTTTCCTTTCCCCCTCTGTCTCTCCCCTTCCCCTCTCTCTTCCTCCCTGTCTCACCTTCCCCCTCTCTCTCCCCTTCCACTCTCTCTTTTCCCTTTCCCTCTCTTTCCTGCTCCTTCCCCAAAGTAGGTGACTCTGTAGCTCAGGGGTTAGAGCACTGGTTTAGTAAACCTGGGGTTGTGTATTTAGCTTTCAGGGGGCCTCCTCAAACTTTACTCAGTATTTAAATTCACTGTCAATTGACAAGGGCTTTGATTATAAATAATAAACAGCTCCAAGACCGACCCTAGAAGAAAAGGTTTCCCTATTCTTGTCTCTCTCTCCCTGCTTTCCCCATCACTACACATTCTGCCTCTTTTTACTCGTTCCCGCTCTCTCACTTTCCTTGTCTCTGTTCATCACTCATTCCCCTCTCTCTCCCCTTCCCCTCTCTCTCCCCTTCTCCATCTCAACCCCTTCTCCCCCCTATCCACTCTCTCCCCACTCTCTCCTCTTCCCCCTCTCTCTCCTCCTTCCCCTCCCTCTCTTTCTTTCTTTCTCCTCCCCCTCTCTCTCACTCCTTCCACTCTCTCTTTTCCCTTCCCCTCTCTTCCCCTCTCTTCCCCTCTCTTTCCTGCTCTTTCCTGCTCTTTCCTGCTCTTTCCTGCTCTTTCCCCTGTTTTTCCTGAGTAGGTGGCTTCATAGCTCAGGGGTTCGAGCACTGGTCTCGTAAAGCAGAAATCGTGAGTTCAAATCTCACTAAGGCCTAATTTAGTATTTAAATGCCCATCTCTAGCTACCTCCTGTCTCTCTTTTTTCACTTTTCTTTCAGGTTCTCCCCCTCTCTCTGCCCTCCCCCCTCGCTCTCACCCCTTCCCCCTCTCTCCCCTTAACATCTCTTTCCCCTTCCTCTCTCACTCTCCTTTCCCTTTCCTTTCAGGTTCTTCCCTTCTCCCTCTCATTCCCTTCCCCATCTCTCGCCCCTCCCCTCCCTCTCTTTCCCCTTCCCCTTGCTCTTCCCTCTTTCCTACTCCTTCTCGTCTCTCTCCCCACCTTCTACATTCTCCCCACCTCTCTCTCTCCCCTTCCCCTCCCTGTCTCCCCTTTCCTCTCTCTCTCACTCCTTCACCACTCTTTCCCGTTCCTCTCCCTCTCTCTCCCCTTCAGCTCTCTCACTCCTTCCACTCTCGCTCTCCCCTTCCCCTCTCTCTGCCTCCCTGTCCCCCTTCCCCTCTCTTTCCTGCTCCTTCCCCTGGCTTCGTTTGGCAGCGTTCGTTTCTCCTTCCATCTCGTTGGCCACGAAGTATTGGTCGAGTCGCTCCACGAAGGATTCCCAATCATCTCCCTCCGAAAATTTCTCCAGGATGCCCACTGTTCTCTGCATCGTTGGGTTCGTCATCAGTATCTCGTCGCCAGTTGTTGTGTATGAATAAAGAGTCTGACCAGATACTGCGGGCT
>NW_027251707.1:0-38865 GCF_044704955.1 Pristiophorus japonicus | reverse complement strand
TTATCATGGGTGACTTTAATCTACATATAGATTGGGCTAACCAAATTGGTAGCAATAATGTGGAGGAGGACTTCATAAAGTGTATAAGGGATAGTTTTCTAGACCAATATATCGAGGAACAAATAACCTCCCGAAAATACTAGGGGACCGAGGGTCTAGCGAGAAGGAGGAACTGAGGGAACTGAGGGAAATCCTTATTAGTCAGGAAATGGTGTTAGGGAAACTGATGGGATTGAAGGCCGATAAATCCCCAGGGCCTGATAGTCTGCATCCCAGAGTACTGAAGGAAGTGGCCCTAGAAATAGTGGATGCATTGGTGGTCATTTTCCAACATTCTATAGACTCTGGATCAGTTCCTATGGATTGGAGGGTAGCTAATGTAACCCCACTTTTTAAAAAAGGAGGGAGAGAAAACAGGGAATTATCGACTGGTTAGCCTGACATCAGTAGTGGGGGAAAATGATGGAATCAATTATTAAAGATGTAATAGCAGCACATTTGGAAAGCAGTGACAGGATCGGTCTAAGTCAGCATGGATTTATGAAAGGAAAATCATGCTTGACAAATCTTCTAGAATTTTTTGAGAATGTAACTAGTAGAGTGGACAAGGGAGAACCAATGGATGTGGTGTATTTGGACTTTCAAAAGGCTTTTGACAAGGTCCCACACAAGACATTAGTATGCAAAATTAAGGAACATGGTATTGGGGGTAATGTATTGATGTGGATAGAGAACTGGTTGGCAGACAGGAAGCAAAGAATGGGAATAAACAGGTCCTTTTCAGAATGGCAGGCAGTGACTAGTTGGGTACTGCAAAGTTCAGTGTTAGGACCACAGCTATTTACAATATATATTAATGATTTATACGAAGGAATTGAATGTAATATCTCAAGTTTGCAGATGACAGTAAGCTGGGTGGCAGTGTGAGCTGTGAGGAGGATGCTAAGAGGCTGCAGGGTGACTTGGACAGGTTAGGTGAGTGGGCAAATGCATGGCAGATGCAGTATAATGTGGATAAGTGTGGCAAAAACAGGAAGGTCGATTATTATTTGAATGGTGACAGATTCGTAAAAGGGGAGGTGCAACGAGACCTGGGTGTCATAGTACATCAGTCATTGAAAGATACAGCAGGCAGTAAAGAAAGCAAATGGCATGTTGGCCTGCACAGTAAGAGGATTTGAGTATAGGAGCAGGGAGGTCTTGCTGCAGTTGTACAGGGCCTTGGTGAGACCATACCTTGAGTATTGTGTGCAATTTTGGTCTCCTAATCTGAGGAAGGACATTCTTGCTACTGAGGGAGTGCAGCGAAGGTTCACCAGACTGATTCCTGGGATGGTGGGACTGACATATGAAGAAAGACTGGATCGACTAGACTTATATTCACTGGAATTTAGAAGAATGAGAGGGGATCTCATAGAAGCGTATAAAATTCTGACGGGATTGGACAGGTTAGATGCAGGAAGAATGTTCCCGATGTTGAGGAAATCCAGAACCAGGGGTCACAGGATATGGGGTAAGCCATCTAGGACCGAGATGAGGAGAAACTTTTTCACCCAGAGAATTGCGAACATATGGAATTCTCTACCACAGAAAGTTGTTGAGTCCAGTTCGTTGGATATATTCAAATGGAAGTTAAATGTGGCTCTTACAGCTGAAGGGATCGGCAGTATGGAGAGAAAGTGGGAGTGGGATACTGAAGTTGCATGATCAGCCATGATCATATTGAATGGTGGTGCAGGCTTGAAGGGCCGAATGGCCTGCTCCTGCACTTATTTTCTATGTTTCTATAACTATCTTCCAACTGGAATTACAAGGAGTGGCAGATCATTGGTTGAAACCTATGATCCTCCAACGTGATACATTTGCCAGCTCCGACTTGTCATTGTGCGGAGACACCAAAGAAATGCCAGCTGCTTCCCCATTAAGAGCATGACTTGCATGTATGTCTCAGTGGCATGTTTCAGAGTGGCAAAAGTCTTGCGATCAAGTTACTCATCTGCCCTTTCAGTCAGGAAGGTGCATTGACACACAAAATAAGAGGAAAATGGGGAGAAAGCACATACAATAAAAAACACAATAAACACAGAAAATGCTGAAAATAAAAGACACATACCAGTTGCAGTACTAGGGATATGGGAAGGCTGCAACTAAATTTTGTTTCTAGATTCCTCAAACAGCGTTTTTTGCGGTCGAAAATGAGTTAACAACAAGGACATTTAAGTAACGAAGCACTTGAATCTTTGCTGTATTCAGTTCATAGCCTTTATAGACCAGGTTGCCTTTGTACCAATAGTAAATGCAAATTGTAGCTCTCTTGGATCCTTGTGCTATGTCCCAATAGAGAGCACACATTCTTGCATTCAGCTATAAAGAAGCAAGACTGTTCATACTCCCATACCTACATGGGTATCTAAATATATCAGATCCTACATTATCATCAATTTCACCTGCATTGTACCTCTTCCACCAGACTTAATGGCCTAGAAATTCACCTTTTAGTGTGGGCCTCAAACGTGTCCTTTATTTGAAAATGCAAAGGGCCTATCATCTGTTTCAGGCGTGGGTACTGCGCAACAACATTTTGGCCTTTACCTATATGGTGGGCGGTGCAATTCTACCTTATAATTCACATATTGTTCCTGCCTGCCACATTACGCTGCAAATATTTGGCTAATATGGCCGCCATATCATAGAGAATACAAAAAGTAAGTTTTTATAAAGATCAATGCTGAAACAATCATAATTGTAGGCTTGGCTCAGAGGTAGCACTCTCGCCTGAGTTAGAAGATCTTGGGTTCAGGAACTTCAGCACATAATCTAACAGTTCATAACAATACTGATGGAGTGCTACATTGTTAGAGGTGCTGTCTTTCAGATAAGACATTAAGCCAAGGCCTGCTCAGGTGGTCATAAAAGATCCCATGGCATTATACGAAGAGCACAAACATTCTCCTGATGTCTTTATCTACCACCCAACATCACCAAAACATAGGAATAGAGGTATAAGAGTAGGACATTCAGCCCCTCAAGCCTATTCTGCCATTCAATTAGATCATGACTGATCTGTAACTCAACTCCATTTGCATCCTTGCTCCATATCTTTTAATACCTTTACGTAACAAAAATCTATCTCAGTTTTGAATATTTCAATTGACAAAGCCTCAACAGCTTTTTGAGGCAATGAGTTCCAGATTTTCACTACCCTTTTTATGTGAAGAAGTGCTTCCTGACATCACTCCTGAATGACCGAGCTCTAATTTTAAAGTTAAGCCCCCAGCCTGTTCTGGACTCCCCCATCACAAGAAATAGTCTCACTCTACTCCCCTATCAAATTATTTAATTATCTTAAATACCTCAATTAAATCACCACTTCATCTTCTATATGCAAGAGAATACAAGCCTATGTAAGTCGATGCAACCTGTACTCATATTTTAACTATTTTAGCCCCAGTAAACACATTAATGGGCTGGATTTTAGGTTTTGCCGTTTTCGGGGCGAAAACAGAGGCAGGGCAGGAAAGTTACCGTCTGGGTAACATCTGCGCGGTGTGGAGAAATTTATGCCATCTGGGCCGTGGTGCAAAGGGAGTCGTCATACAACTTTTGCGGCACAAAAATGGGAACCTCACCAACTAAAGTGCAGGGCCGGGAGCGCTCCGAGAGAGGCCTTGGGTGAGGGAAAAAATAATCACAAAAACATTCCAAAAACATTGCCCACACCACCACAACACAAATTGCTGCAAAAAAATAAAAGAACAAACACTGGAACTTACCTTTTTTGCACTTTATTTACCTCACCACCGCCGGCACGGCTGGACCACTCTGTTCTCCCTGGCAGTTATCGCAGGGGGTGCTTCAGGACATACGGGTCGTGTGCGCGTCCAAACTACTGCCGTATTGCAATGAAAGGCATTGCACACCCACACAGCTTTTTCCAGCGGTGATTCTAAGCGCCACCGCAAAACCCAACCAGAGGATCGTGACCGAACGCAGAAGACCTTGCCGCCCCAGGGCGAAACCCGGAGCACAAAGGTCCTGAAAATCCAGCTCTTTAAGCTGATCATTTATCTCATTGCTGTGCACAAATTGGCTGCCACATTTGCCTACATAACAGGGACTACACTTTACAAGTTAGCTGTGAAGCATTTTAGAATGTCCCAAGGAACTATATAAATGCAAGTTCCTTTCTTTCTTTTTCAATTCTTTGATGGGATATACACCATCGTAAAACTCTTGCTATACACATTCAGAATGCTCATTCAGAACTTCAATTATCTGTAACTCTGCTTGGGCAACATTTTGAATTTTGCTGGAGTTTATTGATTTACGTTATTTAAACAAAGAGTGAAACAAGCTTTGATGAAACAACCAGTCTGCCTTGTGCCAGAGCTATTGACAACATGGTAATAATATCTGGTACATGCACAACTCTACATTCATCATTGCCTACATAAGTAACTGAAAGATAGTTTGAAGCAAGGATCTGCTAACGTCCATAAACCACTCAATCTTTGCTTTTACACAGAGCAAAACTAGAGGCCATCAATAAAAGATAATGACCAAGAAATCAAAGAGAATTCAGAAGAATCTTATTTACACAGAGAGTGGTGAGAATGTGGAACTCGCTACCATAGGGAGTAAGTTGAGGCAAATAGTATAGATGCATTTACAGGGAAGCTCGATAAACATTTGAGGGTGAAGTGAATATGCTGATAGAGCTAGATGAGGAAGGATGGGAGGAGGCTCGAGTGGAGCATAAACGCCGGCTGAACTGGTTTGGCTGAATGGCCTGTTTCTGTGCTGTAAAATCTCTGTAATTCTGAAACTCAGTCTGCCTGTTATCCTTTACCAAATCCAACAAAATTTTATAACATAGTTTTCAAACACACATTTAAAATGTTAATTTTAAACAAGTCACTTAATACCTAGGCTAATTTTGACTGTGTTCACATCAGTTTGGCTCAGTTGAAGTAATTTCATCTCTCAGTCAAAAGGTTGTGGCTTCAAACCCCACTCCAGGACTTGAGCATAAATTCTAGGGTGCTTCTTCATTGCAGCACTGAAGGATTGCTGAATTGCCAGAATTGCAGTCTTTGACACGAGGGCCCCAAGTTTCCACACGCGGCAAAACAGGCGCCCCTCCGAGCTGGGCGCCCGTTTTTCGCGCTGAGAACGGCGCCTGAAAAAAAAAACGCGGTATTCTCGAGCGCCTTGCAGCTCGATGTCTGCTTGGCGCGGCGCACAGGGGGCAGAGCCTACCACTCGCGCCGATTTTGTAAGTAGGAGGGGGCGGGTACAATTTAAATGAGTTTTTTTGGTGCCGGCAACCCTGCGCGTGCGCGTTGGAGCGTTCGCGCACGCGCAGTCTGAAGTAAACATTGGCACTTGGCCATTTTAAAAAGTGCTGCAGAAAAAGTGAAAATTTGTTTATCGAACCCTTGCAAAGGCTTGCATTTTAATTTTCTTGATATTTCTGTGTGTGAGGGAGTGCATTCTGTAATTAAAGATAGACTGTGATAAACGGGACACATGCACTTGTTTGAGACTATTCAAATTCTTTGTAGCTGTTCAATTTTTAACATTTTTTTAATAAAACCACATTGCCCTTCCATGATCAGCACTGAGGCTTCTTGCAGCTTTCTCCCCCTGCCGTCGGTCGGTCCCGACGGCAAACCGCTGCCTGAAAGGCCTGCCTGAAGCACTTTCACACAGGTAGGAACATGGTTTATTTAATCTTTTCTTTGCTTATAAATTTTTATTCAGGTTGGATTTATTTGTATAATATTTGTATAAGTATAACTAAGGATTTATTGTAGAATTTAATGACTTCCCTTCCCCCCCCCACCTCATTCCCGACGCCTAATTTGTAACCTGCGCCTGATTTTTTAATGTGCGGACAAGGTTTTTTCAAGCCTACAAAAATCTTCACTTGCTCCATTCTAAGTTAGATTGGAGTACGTTTTCACTGTGGAAACTTTCAAATCAGGCGTCAGTGGCCGGACACGCCCCCTTTTGAAAACAAAATTCTGTTCAAAAGTGAAACTGTTCTACCTGACTAGAACTGCAGAAAACTTAAATGTGGAGAATTCCGATTTCTAAGATACTCCGTTCTCCACCAGTTGCTCCTAAAAATCAGGAGCAAATCATGTGGAAACTTGGGGCCGAGGCTTGGTCTGTCTGTTCAGTTGGAATTTTTAAAAATCCCTATTGCAGTATTTGAAGAGAATCAGGGAGTTCACGCCACAATCCCTCCCTCAACAAAAATAAATTATCTGGTCAACTTTAAGGTGGTAACTTGACTGTAGCATTTGCCTCGATAATAACTGTGACTCAACACTGTAAGCTCTGGAGAGCCCCAAGGATCTATCCTTGGCACCTCCTATTTCTCAAGTACATGTTGCCATCCGTGACATCACCCAAAAACACGACGTCAGATTCCACATGTATGTTGATGACCCAGCTCTACATTACCACTACCTCTCTCGACCCCTCCACTGCATGTGATTTGTCACGATGCTTGGCCAACATCCAGTATTGGATGAGCAGAAATTTCCTCCAATTAAATATTGGGAAGACCGAAACCATTGTCTTTAGCCCCCATCACAAAATCCGTTCCCTAGTCACTGATTCCATCCCACTTCCTAACCACTATCTCAGGCAGAACCAGGCTGTTTATAACCTTGGCATTCTATTTGACCCTGAGCTGAGCTTCCAACCCCATATCCTCATCACCACCAAGACTGCCTACTTCCAACTCTGTAATATCGTCTGTCTCCACTCTTACGCAGCCCACCTGCTGTTGAAACTCTCATCCATGCTTTTGTTGCCTCAAAACTCGACTATTCCAATGCTCTGCTGGCCAGCCTCCCATCTTCCACCCTCTGTACATTTGGGCTAATCCAAAACTCTGCTGCTCGTATCCTGACTCGTACCAAGTCCCGTTCACCCATCAACCCTCTGCTCACTGACCCACATTGGCTCCTGGTCCAGCAACGTCTAGATTTTAAAATTCTCATCCCCGTGTTCAAATCTCTCCATGGCCTTGCCCCTCCCTACCTCTGTAACCTCCTCCAGCCATACAACTGTCGGAGAACTCTGCGTTCCTCCAATTCTGGCCTCATGTGCATCCCTGATATCCTTTGCCCCTCCATTGGCGACCGTGCCTTCAACCTTTTAGGCTCTAAGCTCTGAAATTCCCTTGCTAAATCTCTTTACAGCTCTACCTCCCTCTCCTCCTTCAAGACACTCTTTAAAAATTACCTCTTTGACCAAGCTTTTGGCTACCTGTCCTAATATCTCCTTGTATGTATCGGTGTCAAATTTATACACTCCTGTGAAGCACTTTGCGACATTTTGCTATGTTAAAGACACTATAAAAATGCAAGTTGATGCTGTTGTTATTCCTAAAAATTATGTTTACTGTGGAGCATTTTGGAACCTTGGCTGGACGTGATAGTGTTATATAAATACAAGCTCTTTCTTTAATTCATATTAATTTTTCCCCTACTAAAATGAACCACAGCTCCATGAAATTAATACAACTCTATATTTTTAACCCATAAAGTGGTAGTATTACAACTAGGATAGGTTGCAATTTTTAGAAAAATAATCTCTACTATTGAAGATTGCTGTACAGACACAATTCAACGAAAATTTAGATGAACATGCATTTTTGAAGGAATTATTAAGAACATATCCAATGAAATTCTAATGGAAACACTTGCTTAATTATTAAAATGTTCCAGTTATACCAACAGCAATCTTAAATAATTTAATGCTCCTCAAGCAGGTTTGCTGTGAAGAATATAATGGGCTATAATTTGCTGTGGCAGTGTATCTAATGGCATTTGCCGTTAGACTGGCCCATGCACATTTAGATTTTAATATTTTTTGCACAGCAAGTTGCTGAAAGTGCGAGCTGATATTGTCGCAGCGAGGGAAACCAGGCATCTGGGGTCTGAGTGAACAGGGCATGTAACTGTGTATCTACTTAACCAATCAGATTGAAGGATTGTGAAATTAACAGTGCAAGGCCCGAGAGGGAAGTGTAAATTCGAGTGGGTGAACTCAATGTCAAATCAAGTACAGAACAAGAATAAAGGGAGGGAAACGAAGATTGGATTGAGAGAAAGAGAGAGAAAAAAGTAAAAATAAAAATTTAAAAAATGTATTTAAAATTTCACATTTAAAAAATCTCCAACAATTAAAATCTGAAGGAATAAGGCTCCACACTTGTAATTGTTAATTTTCAGTTTCAGCGAGGTTGACTGACAGTAATTAACACATACTATGGTGTTAAAAGAGTACTGAAATGGCAAAGACCTAACTTTTTGTGCCAAGTTTAGTTTGTATCTACCTCACGAATACAGCAACTTCATAATGTTCAATTTAATAATGAGGCAGACTGCAAGATGCTGTTTTTCTGAATCCAATGGTGGAGCGACGCAACTCGAGCAGCAACTATTGGATATTTGAGTTTAACTGCGCATCTACTCCTTCCCTGAAGTTCCTGTACCATTTACATACAAAATAACGGCGAGCGCCATTCGCCTCACCGTTATTTTGACAGTAAATTATAGCCCAATGAGAACAGTATAAATTTCAAGGAGCTTCTCTTCACTCTCACTCCACCAATAGAATAAGTGTATAGTTTGCTGAATACAAAAGAGTAGAAGTATTTCATAGCAAGCATTATAAGAAACCTTGATTACAATGTTAGAAGTGTACCTTGAACATGTAACTTTGATTACACTTTCTCCCACTCTACTTCCTGTAAGGACTCTATTCCATTATCCCAGTTTCTCTGTCTCTGTCGCATCTATTCTGACGATATCAACTTCCACACTGGTATTTTCGATATGTCTTTCTTTTTCTTCAACCGAAGACTCCCCTCCACTGTGATTGACAGGGCCCTCTACTGTGTCCATCCCATTTCCTGCACTTCTGCCCTCACCCTTTCCCCTCCATGATATGGGTTTCCCTTATCCTCGCCGTCCACCCCACCAGCCTCCACATTCAACGAATCACTCTCCGCCATTTCCAATGTGATACCACCACCAAACACATATTTTCCTCCCTTCCCTTTTTGCATTCCAAAGGGACCATTCCTTCCATGACACCCTGGTCCACTCTTCAATCACTCCTAACAGCCACTTCCCTTCCCATGGCACCTTCCCATGCAAGCACAGGAGATGCAACAACTGCCCTTTCACCTCCTCCCTTTCCACCGTCCAAGGCCCCAAACAATCCTTCCAGGTGAAACAGCGATTTACATGTACTTCTTTCAGTTTAGTACACTTCCCAACTTGAATCAGGTCATTTTTCATTTGCTCGGGCCAGAAGGCATATTTACAGAGTTAGTCATTCTTGTCTGTTCCAAAATGGGATATGCATACAATTTAATAATCTACAACTTGGATTAAATCAAAATCAGAACAAAAACGAGCACTGAACAGAAGCCCATGCCCAAACAATTTCAAACTGGCACAAGATTGTCTTGTGATGTTCTTTAAGTGTTGTAAGCTTCCCATGAACATGACCTCCCCCACTATGGTGTGAAATCAATATCAAGACATTTTAATAGATCTGATTGATAGTGATGTCAGTACTAGTATTTCTGTTCATGCATCCCTTGTCCTACCCTGCTTTCCAATATAAATATTTGCACCTCAAAATCAAATAAACTAGATTAAAATTTAATTTTTTGTGCCCTTAAATCAAAATGTTTTACATCAGCAGCACAGCAATAACATCCCTCGTTATAAAGTTGATAATTTTTATATTTTGAGAGTTTAGCACCTGGTGAATATCATTTTTAAAATTCTCTGTACACGAGTTACTGGACATGAAGGTGCAACCAACCTCTACCTTTTAATTGATCCAAAACATTTTGCAGGTGTTCCAGACGCCCAGTGTAAGTTATTTTGTTAAGCTGCATGGTGAGTGGGGGTCCTCTGTGTGGTATACATAACAAAATTGTAAATCCATTTATACAGAACGGATTTACGATTTCACTATATATAGTACCCAGAGGAAATCTTCCCTCACTATTTCTATCATGCTACATGATCTTTGCAATAAAGTAACAACTTCTACAAAACTCCTTAGAAAAGGAACCATCAGAAGCCAGTAAGTTGCAGCACCATTTATTGATAGCATTGTACAAAATTATTCCGTGATTGGTGTATACTAATGGTACTCTAATTTTTGGCAAAGGGCCACAATTTCAAAATTTGTCCCATCAGGGCTATCCTTCATTTCACAAACATGGGCACATGATTACCCCATACTTCATTTGCAAATATAATGCTCTGCTTGCCCTTTTCAAAACATAGCCACATGTACATAAGCCTGTGTTGATTTTATTCTTTAAAGGTCTTGCACGAAAATTTGGCCTCAAGAAAACACAGTCAAAATGACAAATCTTTCCAAGGTTTGCAACAAAGGCGCATGAGTAGGGGTGCTCTGGTGTAAATTTCTCTCTCCTACCATCCAATTTTCTCCTATTCTCTCTCAAGGTGCAAACATTGGTGTATGTTTCTATTGATACAGCAGTTTTATAGTATGCCATCCACGTATCATTCTTTATGCATTATCCTCGTCAGTAATTGTTGGAGGCTATTAAACTTGAGAGAGTTTAGAGATTAATGCAGCTGAGTCCAATCTGGACCCTTTCTGGTGGGCACACTACCCTGGAGAGACCCTGCTAAGTTTTGCCCTTCCCAGCCCCAGATGTTCCAAAGCCAATTATGGAACTCCGAATTGCTGTAATCAGCAAACTGAGCTTATTCAATCTTCTGATCCTTATGGCTCAGTATCACACCACATGGTGCATTTACCGATCAAGCTTCTTTGGCCTTACCAAATTGTCATACAGGGTTAAAATGACCTACGATCAAATGTCCTTGGGATGCATCTCAGTATTTGATTAGTCTCACTGATAACAGCTTCACATTGACTGAATACTTTAAGTGGATGGTCAATAATTACATTCAAATTTGTGTGTGAAGGTTGAACTACAAAGAATGTGGAAGACCATACCAAAAAAATGAATCCACTGCTTTTGCTCATTTATTCAATATCCATAAAGGAAGTGATTATGCCGAAGTAGTACTGTAACAGATGCAACACACGTTGACTTAATTTTGAAAGTCCAAAATATTTATCATCTTAATATTTATGATCATAGCATGGTAGAATTTCAAATATTTATGATCATAGCATTTCAAATTTCAAATTCAGTTTGAGGGTGAGAAAGCTATATCTCAAACTAATGTCCTGAACTTAAATAAAGACAATTACAAAGGTATGAAGACAGAGTTGGCTAAAGTGGACTGGTAAAATAAATTAAAAGATAAGACAGTAGATAACCAATGGCAAACATTTAAAGAGATATTTCATAGCTCTTAGCAAAGATTTATTCCAGTGATAAAGAAAGACCTCAAGAGAAAGATGAATCATCCGTGGATAACTAAGGAAGTAAAGGATGGTAACAAATTGAAAACAAAGCATACAATGTTGCGAAGAATAGTGGAAGGGCAGAGGGGATTGGGAAATTTTTAGAAACCAGCAAAGGACGACTAAAAAAATGATAAAGAAAGAGAAGATAGTTTATGAGAGTAAACTAGCAAGAAAGATAAAAATAAGTAGTAAGAGTTTCTACAGGTATATAAAAAGGAAGCGAGCAGCTAAAGTAAATGTTGGTCTTTTAGAGGATGAGACTGGGGAATGAATAATGGGAAACGGAAATAGCAGAGACATTGAACAAATATTTTGTATCGGTCTTCAAGGTAGAAGATACTAATAGATAATCAAGGAACTCTTGTGGAAGGGGGAAACTTAAAACAATCACAATCACGAGAGAAAAAGTACTAGGCAAACTAATGGGACTAAAGGTGGACAAGTCCCCTGGACCTGATGGCCTGCATCCTATGATGTTAAAAGAAGTGGCTGCAGAGATAGATTACAACCAATGCATCCACTAACAAAATTCTGGATTCTGGAGAGGTCCCAGTGGATTGGAAAACCGCAAATGTAATGCCCCTATTTAAGAAAGGAGGGAGACAGAAAGCTGGAAACTATAGACCAATTAGCCTTACATCTGTCATTGGGAAAATGCTGAAATCCATCTTTAGGGAAGTAGTAGCAGGACATTTAGAAAATCATAATGCAATCAAGAGTCAGCATGGTTTGATGAAAGGAAAATCATGTTTGACAAATTTCCTGGAGTTCTTTGAGGATGTAACGAGCAGGGTGGATAAAGGAGAACTAGTAGATGTTTTGTATTTAGATTTCAAGAAAGCATTTGATAAGGTCCCACATAAAAGGTTACTGCACAAGATAAGAGCTCACGGGGTTGAGGGCAATGTAATAACATGGATAGAGAATTGGCTAACGAACAGAAAACTGAGTCGGGATAAATGGGTCATTTTTAGGTTGGCAAACTGTAACTGGTGGGGCGCCACAGGAATCATTGCTGGGACCTCAATTATTTACAATCTGTATTGATGGCTTGGATGAAGGGATAGAGTGTAATGTAGCCAAATTTGATATAAAGGTAGGTGGGAAAGCAAGTTGCGAGAAGGACAAAACGAATCTGCAAAGAGATAAAGATAGGCTAAGTGAGTGGGTAAAAATTTGGCAGATGGAATCTAATGTGGGAAAATGTGAGGTTATCCACTTTGGTAAGAAAAATAAAAAAGCAAATTATTACTTAAATGGGGAGAGATTACAAAATGCTCTGGCAGAGGGATCTGGGAGTCCTCGCACATGAAACTCAAAAAGTTAGCATGCAAGTACAGCAGCTAATCAGGAAAGCAAATGGAATGTTGATCTTTACAGCAAGGGAGTGGAGTATAAAAGTAAGGAAATCCTGCTACAACTGTACAAGGCGTTGGTGAGACCACACCTAAATATTGGTTTCCTTATTTATGGAAGGATACACTGAACTGCATTAGAGGCAGTTCAGAGAAGGTTCACGAGGTTGATTCCTGAGATGATGGGATTATCATATGAAGAAAGCTTGAGCAGGTTGGGCTGATACTCATTGGCGTTTAGAAGACTGAGAGGTGATCTTATTGAAGCGTATAAGATTCTGAAGGGGCTTGACAGGGTAGATGCAGAGAGGATGTTTCCTCTCATGGGGGAATCTAGAAATAGGGGGCATAGTCTCAGAATAAGGGGTCGCCCATTTAAAACGGAAATAAGGAGGAATTTGTTCTCTCAGAAGATCATGAGTCTTTGGAATTCTCTACCCCAGAGAGCTGCATAGGCTGGGTCTTTGAATATATTTAAGGTGGAGATAGATGGATTTTTGAGAGATAAAGGAGTCAAGGGTTATGGGGAGAGGGCAGAGAAGTGGGGCTGAGGTCAAGATCAGATCAGCCATGACTTTTACTGGATGGCAGAGCAGGTTCGAGGGGCCAGATGGCCTACTTCTGCTCCTATTTCTTATGTTCTTCAGTACTCCTAGCAAAAAAACAGCAGTGCTTCAATATAAACAGCAGACTACTCTTTGCAGCTGACATAGCAGGTTGAATTGTACATGGCACCCTACCTCGAGAAGGGCACTGGTACTTCAGAGAAGATTCAGAAAACAGCAACAAGAATGATTCTGGAAGTTAAAACTAAATTTCATGATTCTGGAAGTTAAAACGAATTTTCAAAGTCAGATTCAAGGAGTTCACTTATTTCATTGAAGAAAAATTGATTTGAGACCAAACATGCTCCTTGTATCCTTAAAATTATGAGATATATTGTTAAATTGTTAGTATTGTCAAAGCAGATTGTTTCATTTGAACAATAATGACTAAACTAGAAGACACAAGTACAAATTAAGTAAGCCCTAAAAGGTGCCCATTTGGCCACCATCATCATAGGCAGCCCCTCAAAATAAAGGAAGACTTGCTTCCACTCAAGTGAGTTCTCAGGTGACTGTACAGTCCAATACAGGAATTACAGTCTCTTTCACAGGTGGGAGAGAAAGTTGTTGAAGGAAAGGGTGGGTGGGGAGTCTGGTTTGCCGTACGCTCTTTCCGCTGCCTGCGCTTGTTTTCTGCATGTTCTCGGTGATGAGACTTCGAGGTACTCAGCGCCCTCCCGGATGCTCTTCCTCCAGTTAGGGTGGTCTTTGGCCAGGGGTTCCCAGGTATCGGTGGGGATGTTGCACTTTATCAAGGAGTCTTTGAGGGTGTCCTTGAAACGTTTCCTTTGCACACTTGGGGCTCGCTTGCCGTGTAGGAGTTCAGAGTAGAATGCTTGCTTTGGGAGTCTTGTGTCGGGCATGCGGACAATGTGGCCCACCCAACGGAGCTGCTCGAATGTGGTCAGTGCTTCGATGCTGGGGATGTTGGTCTGATCGAGAACACCGATGTTGGTACGTCTATCCTCCCAGGAGATTTGCAGGATCTTGCAGAGACATCGTTTCTCCATCATCCATTTGGCCATCATGTCAACATCAGCTCTCTCAAAGAGCTTTCAACCCAGTCCCTTTGCTCTGCCCTTTCCCAGGCACTGTTAAGTTTTTCCTTTTCAAGTAATTATCCACTTACCTTTTGAAAACTATTCTAGATTTTGCTTCCACCATTGTTTTTGGTACGTTATTTCATATCTACGTTCCACCTACAACCCAAGCACCCAATGCCCCACCCACCGCTGGCCAAGAACGGGGACACACTTATTAAGGACACCGAGGCAGTCAGGGCCCGCTGAAAGGAGCACTTCAAAGATCTCCTTCATCGAGACTCTGCCTTTGACACGAGTGTCCTCAACTCCATCCCGCAGCATGCTACCCGCCATCAACTCAGCAAAACCCCAGCCTTGCACGAGGTAGAAAAGGCCATCCAACAACTAAAGAACAAGACATCAGGAGTATATGGAATGCCCGCCGAGGCACTAAAGTATGGTGAAGAAGCACTACTGGCACGAATGCATGACCTCATTTCTCTTATCTGGAAGAAGGAGAGCATGCCGGGAGATCTCAGAGATGCTGTAATCGTGACCATCTTCAAAAACAGGGACAAGTTCGATTGCGGCAACTACAGAGGAATGCCCTGCTGTCGAATACTGGGAAAGTCATCACCAGAATCCTCCTCAACCGTCTTCTCTCTGTGGCTGCAGAGCTCCTCCTAGAGTCACAATGCAGATTCTGTCCACTAAGGGGAACAACGTACATGATCTTCACTGCACGACAACTACAAGAGAAATGCAGGGAACAGCACCAACCCTTGTACATGGCTTTCTTTGACCTCAAAAAGGCTTTTGACACTGTCAACTATGAGGGACTATCCATTTCGGCTTCGCCCTAAGTTTGTCACCATCCTCAGCCTGCTCCAAGACGACATGCAAGCCGAGCTCCTGACCAACGGATCCTCCACAGACCCAATCCACGTCTGCACCGAGGTCAAGCAGGGCTGTGTCATTGTGCCAACACTCTTCTCAATCTTCCTCGCTGCAATGCTTCATCTCACTCTCAACAAGCTCCACGCTGGAGTGGAACTAAACTATAAAACCAATGGGAACCTGTTCGTTGCCTCCAGGCCAGATCCAAGGTTGTCACATCCTCTGTCATTGAACTACAGTACGCGGATGACGTTTGCGTCTGCGCACACAGAGGTCGAACTCCAAACCATCGTCAACATCTTCATCGAGGTGTGCGAAAGCATGGGCCTTGCACTAAACATCCGTAAGTCAAAGGTCCTCCACCAACTTGACCCTGCCATCCAGCACTGCTCCCTGGTCATCAAGATCCACGGCACGGCCTTGGACAACATGGACCATTTTCCATAACTCGGGAGCCTCCTATCAGCAAGGGCAGACATCGACGATGAGGTCCAAATCCGCCTCCAGTGTCCCAGCGCAATCTTCGGGCGCCTGAGGAAGAGAGTGTTTGAAGACCAAGACCTCAAATCTGGCACCAAGTTTATAGTCTACAGGGCAGTAGTGATATCCACCCTCCTATATGGCTCAGAGACGTGGACCATATACAGTTGACACCTCAAAGCACTGGAGAAGTACCACCAGCGCTGCCTCCGCAAGATCCTGCAAATCCTCAGGGAGGATAGACACACCAACGTCAGTGTTCTCGATCAGGTCAACATCGAAGCGCTGATCACACTCGACCAGCTCCATTGGGCGGGCCACATCGTCTGCATACCCGAGACTCCCAAAGCAAGCGCTCTACTCAGAACTCCTACACGCCAAGCGAGCCCCAGGTGGGCAGAGGAAACGTTTCAAGGACACCCTGAAAGCCACCTTGATAAAGTGCAACATCCCACCGGCACCTGGGAATCCCTGGCCCAAGACCGCCCAAAGTGGAGGAACAGCATCCGGGAGGGCGCCGAGTTTCATTGCCGAGAGCATGCAGAAACCAAACGCAGACAGAAGGAGCGTGCGGAAAATCAGATTCCCCACCCACCCTTTCCTTCAACCATTGTCTGTCCCACCTGTGACAGAGACTGCAATTCCCGTACTGGACTGTACAGTCACCTGTGAACTCACTTTTAGTGTGGAAGCAAGTCTTCCTCGATTTTGAGGGACTACCTATGATGATGATGATTTCATATCTTTATAATCCTCCATGTAAAAAAAATCTGCTAACCTCTCCCTTTATTCTTTTTGTGATAATCTTCCATTTATGCCCTCTGTTCTATTGAAAAGCAATCAACTTTCCCTAGTCTCTCATGATCAAAGCTTTTAATCCTTGGTATCATCTTAGTACATCTCTTTTGCACCCTCTCCAGGATGTTGACATCATTCTTCGGTGTCAGCCTTGACTTAGTTGATAGCACTCACACTTCTGAGTCAGAAGATTGTGGGTTCAAGTCCCATTCTAGAGACTTCAGCTCAAAATCTAGACTGACAATGCAGTGCAGTACTGAGGGAGTGCTACACTTCTGAATGAGTCGTTAAACCAAAGCCCTGCCTGCCCTCTCTGATAGACACCAAAGATTCCATTTCAAAGAAGAGCAGGAGAGTTCTTCTCAGTGTCCTGGCCAATATTTTTCCTTCAACCAATATTCCAATATTACTAAAACAGATGATCTGGTCATCAACACATTGTTGTTTGTGGGACTTGCTGTCTGCAAGTTGGCCACCGCATGTCCTACATTACAACAGTGACTGCACTTCAAATGTACTTCATTGGCTGTAATGCGCTTTGGGATGTCCTGAGTTTGTGAAAGGCACTATATAAATGCAAGTCTTTCTTTTTCTCTCTCATTAAGTAGGGTATCTAAAACTGGACACAATATTCAAGCTGCGACCTAACCAACAATTTGTAATGGTGTAGCCTTACCTCTCTGGTTTTGTATTTAGTGCCACTATTTGTAAGACCAAGCATTCCATTTGTTGTTTTTCTTGAAAGCTTTATCAACTTTTCCCCTCATTTTTAAAGACTGGTCAGAACCCCTAAACCTCCCTCTTTTCATGTTTAAGGTTCTGCCATTTAGAGTACATGTCCTCCCCCTTATTCTTCTTCCCAAAATATATTCTCACATTTCTATGCATTAAATTTCATCCAAATTCTACCTGTCCAATCTGCTAGCCTGTCATTCGAAAGTCACTGACAATCCTCTTCAGGAGGACCCTCTGACAAAGGGTCATCAACCTGAAACATTAACTCTGTTTTTCTCTCCACTGACCCACTGAGATTTCCAACATTTTCTGTTTTTATTTCAGATTCCAACATCCGCAGTTTTTTGCTTTTATACAGTTGTCTTCATATGCTCCCTATTTTTGTGTTGTCTGCCAAAAAACAATCCAGATCATTTATATATGTTCAGAACAGCAACTGTCTTAAAACTGGCCCCTGAGAACACCACTGTTTACATTGCTCCAGTCTGAAAAACATCCATTAACCATGACTCTATATTTTCTGTCCTTCAGCCAACTTCCTATCCATGCTTTACCTTCCTTTTAACAATGCATGTCAGTGTCCCTTAATTTTAGCAACAGGCCTCCTCAGTGGCACAGTATTAAAATACCTTTTAAAATCTATTTGTTCATCAATACACGCCATTTTAAAAAATAGCTCTATTATACTGCCACATACAACTTCCTTTTTACAATCTGTGCTTGCTTCCCTTAATTACAACTTGCATTTATGTAGCACCTATAATGTACTAAAACATCCCTAGGCGGTTCACAGGAGTGTAATTCGACAAGGGAATGCTCTCCACCACTGGGATTTTCCTCGTGCCATTTCTGGATCTGCTGTAAACTAATTGATACAGATGGATTACTGTAATTAGTTAACAACTCCATTAGCACTGTATCATGCAACTACCAAGATAGTAAAAGGCGAAGTAGATGGTCCTTGTTTTTTTTTTTACATCTAGCAATTCCTATGTTATGGAGGGTGAAAAATGGAATATTCTAGTCTGGAGGTAACAAAATCATGGATGAGGATATCAGCAGCAGCTGGGATAAGGTGGGGCAGAGAGCAGCAGTATAAGTATGCGATCTTTGTGATGGAGAGGATATGGGATCGCAAGCTCAGTTCAGTGTCAAATAGGATGTCGAGGCTACATACAGTCTGGTTCAGCCTGAGACAGTGGCCGGGAATGGAATTGGTGGCTAGAGAACAGAGTTTGTGGTAGCGACTAAAGACAATGGCTTCAGTCTTCCCAATGTTTAATTAAGCCATTTCTGTCTAAATGAGCATTATTTTTACTCCCATTTCTTGGCTTCTAGAAGCTTATCCATGACTGATATTAGTAACTGGTTTCTCCCTTTCTTGACCAGAGGCTTTACATTGGCAACCTTCCAAGTCCTTTGGCAGGACTTCCATATTCAAGCAAGTTCGAAAGATTATGTACGGAGTCTCTGCTACTTCCTCTCTCACTTATCTCAGCATTCTAGGATGCAAACCATCAGCGCCCAAATGCCTTCTCACTCAGATGACAGAGTGCTAGCACGAAGCCAAGTCTAATGATTTTTGAGATCCGATAGGATCAGATGACCTTTTTATAACAATGGATAATTGCCATCTTCCTTATTTTTGATGAAGTGCCAGTTTGCTGGGAATGGATATTTTGTAGCCATTTCCTCAATTTGACTAGAACAGGTAATGATGATCTCAATAGCTCCAAATGCCCTTGGAACCTGTTGTTCTCAGGCATCCTCCAGTTTAACAGTAAATCCTCAGTCATATTGCCATCGGGTAGGTCCTGTTCTCTTATCTGTCTGGTCAGATATGGACACACTGGCTTAGCTATTAAAAGGTAAGTACCTAGACTAATGGTTTCTTACTTCTGTTCTGAAATCATTAATGGTTTCAAGGAAGCATTTTATAAACAATTCTTCAGAAGGAATACATTTATTGTATAGTATGCTTTCAAACATCTTAGCTCATTGTTAGAAATCCCTCGAATCCTTGAACACCTTTTGTCCCTGAAGCTAAAACTAAGATCCATTAGAAGATCTGTACCAGCAATTTCACCTTCGCCTTTATGTTAAGTGGTCTGGAATACAAAGGGAAAGAAGATATCTTCAGTTGTACAGAGCTTGGTCAGATCCCCATCTGGAGTACTGCGTTCAGTTATGGACGTCAAACCTCAGAGGGTAGATTGACTTGGAGAGGAAAAATTTCTTGTCAATTATCTTGCTCTTCACTAGCTAATGTTTGACCTTCCTTAACCCAAAAGATTGTAGGAGCCAAGATGTCTCCATTTGAAATTTAGCACATTTCTTTGTCTTATCCCTGCATGGAAAATAAATGAACTGCTTGCCTTGATGGTTGGCTCACTCTATTGTGTTTGGCGCTGAGGCAGAAGTGGCAGCGTTTGGCTTGGAGGGGCCCCAAGCAAAGGTTTGGTTTGCGACTTCTACATTTTGAGACAATTATGATATTAAATACTACCAACTTAATCTGATGTTAATCAATACTTGCCAACTTTTTCTTAAATAATCAGATGAGCTAAAAGAAAAGAATAAATAGAGGTAAAAAGGAAACGAATGACAGCTCTATCAAGATCTGTCTCTGCAACAGAATCAATTTAATTTGTAATTTTGTGTGTTATATGCACTGTTATCTTTAGTATTTATATTCTATTGTTAAACTTTAGGGGCTTCGTATTCAGCATCTGGGAAGTGCAATAATAATTTCCCAGTGTGTTGAATCACTCAGATATTTTGACCCAGATACTTATTAGGTTGGGATTTCCAAGCGGGGGGCAGAGGAGTTCTCAAACACTGTGGAATTTTGACTCCACAGTGTGCGTGCTTTAAAGAAAAAACAGTATTCCAGCTCTTGTCCTAATGTCTCCTTCTTAGGCCTGGAAGCCAGTCTAATTAACAAGCTTGGCTCCCTGTTGGGTGGGAACTCTGCAGCAGAGGCCGCAGGTTCTGCTGTGTGAGCATGGGGGCATTGAGGGGGGGATGAGAAGAGTAGGGTTGGGCGGTGATCGTGGGGGGGGGGGGGCGCGGCAGTCGGTGAATGTGGGGTGGGTGGGGTCCGTTTGCAAGGGGTGGGCCAATTGCAGGAAGGGAAGCAATCCTGGCCTGCCAGCAGCACTGGAAAGGTACTTACCTCTTCCATGCAGCAGTCCTTACCTCCCTTTCGCTGCCGGGTTTCCTGAGGTTTGGGAAACCCGGCTGGGCCAAGCTTAAATTTAAAATGGAGATAAAAGCAGAGGCATGCAGTCTCTGTTAAAACTGGAAGTGGATCGTTCGAGTGTGTTGGGTCCAGCTTTGAGGTTTCAAAAATGTTAACATCCCACCTGACTCAAACCCAACTGTTTTTGGGAGTTAAAATTCTCCTATTTATGTGGAAAGATTAGTTAAGAGGTCAGAGGAAACAATAAGTACAACTGATTACACTACAAGAAAATAGAATTTTATTAAAACAATAAGATGTAAATGGGAGAGGTATTTGCTTGAGAGTCACCTTTGGGAGAGGAGATAAAGGACCTGTTCCATCCAAAAAACGAGCTGGACAACAGATTTGGGCCCAAGTACGCCAAATGAAAAAGTTGAAAGTTTCCCCGTTTTAACTTGTGAATGTGGCCCCGGTGCACATTGTCCTTCAGCTCTGTGGGTGGAGCCTAAGACGTGCGCCGAAAAGATAGGGTTGCCAGGGTAACGAGGGACACACTGCGGGCTGAGATTGGAAAGTGAAACAAACAAGACATTCTGGCCAGCTCACAGCAACCTGCACAAGCACCTTGCAGCTATTTAAGGCAGCAGTTTACCAACATGAAAATATTAGTCTATGTGGCAAAAGTCTATCCTGTAAACTGAATTAGAAAGGCCTGCCCCCCCCCCTCATCCCCACCCCCCACCGGTGCCGCTCCTCGCCCAGGCCGAAAGGCCTCCCCTTCCCCAGTGCAGGTGCCTCTCCTAGCCCAGGCCAAAAGGCCTTCCCTCCTCCCCGGAGCCGTTGCCGCTCCTAACACATGCCAAAAGGCCTCCCCTTCCCCAGAGCCGTTGCAGCTCGTAGCCCAGACCTAAAGGCCGACCTCCCCCAGAGCCGGTGGTGCTCCTAGCCTGACCGAATGCCCCCCTCTCTGCCACTGCTGTCCCGGCCGAGGAACTGGATCTTCTGCGCTGATTCCCTCACCTGTGCTGATTTTCTTAACTGCCCAGAAGGTTTTTCAGAGCGGACACATATGCTGTCTAAAGAAAAATCGTAGTTGGCAAAACTTGCTTAAATGGCCAGAATTGGCAGGTTACGCATCCAATGAGGTAAAACAATCGTAGCCTAAAAAAATCCTACTTAAGTGAATTATGCTGGCACAGAAACTTTGGGGAAACTTGGAGATTTTAATTTACTCTTTAAAAAAAAAACGGTGCACACCAAAAAAAAACGGCGCAGATCATTGGGGAAAATTGAGCACTATGACTGTGAGTTAGGCTGGAATGCAGAGGGGGCTGGACACAGGGAGAGGGGGATGGACACAGGGAGAGGGGGATGGACACAGGGAGAGGGGGATGGACACAGGGAGAGGGGGCTGGACACAGGGAGAGGGGGCTGGACACAGGGAGAGGGGGCTGGACACAGGGAGAGGGGGCTGGACACAGGGAGAGGGGGCTGGACACAGGGAGAGGGGGCTGGACACAGGGAGAGGGGGCTGGACACAGGGAGAGGGAGATGGACACAGGGAGAGGGAGATGGACACAGGGAGAGGGAGATGGACACAGGGAGAGGGAGATGGACACAGGGAGAGGGAGATGGACACAGGGAGAGGGAGATGGACACAGGGAGAGGGAGATGGACACAGGGAGAGGGAGATGGACACAGGGAGAGGGAGATGGACACAGGGAGAGGGAGATGGACACAGGGAGAGGGAGATGGACACAGGGAGAAGGAGATGGACACACGGAGAGGGAGATGGACACACGGAGAAGGAGATGGACACACGGAGAGGGAGATGGATGCAGGGAGAGGGAGATGGACGCACGGAGAGAGAGATGGACACAGAAATGTTGAAACCCCAGCAGAACTTTACACACGTTTAAGAGAGGTCAACTATTGTCAAGAGCATTTAGTGATTTCTTCATAATGATATAAATTGACGGATATCGGTTTTGCTCAGAGAAAATTGTTCAGTTAGAGAAATAATCAGGCATAAACCTACGTTATCAGATAAGATGGATGCCAATGACTAATGAACTTTTTATTTGTTTAAAGTAGGATGTTATCATTGTTTTAAGACAGGAAAAATTATTTTGATTTTCAAAAGTGAGTTTACGTTCGAAATTGAATATATAGGGAAAAGGAGGTTTGCACATATTCTCCTGATTTTAAACTCATCTCAAATTGTAACCCCCTCACCTATTTTACTGAATGAAAATAATTGATATTTTAATATGTATATTAAAAATGTTAATAAAGGTATTGATATTAATGCATTTATTTTATATTTATAAATAAGCACACTGGACTCACTTGGGGCCCCTATATGGCTCCTAACACTGCTTCTGCTAGGCAAGGTTTCCGTAAGACCAAATCCAAAGTTATTTTTGTCTGAAGTTGTTTGAATTTTATCTGTCTCAAGCGATTACTGTGGCTATGTCTTATATGTACATGAAGACACAAGCAGGGTGAGAAAACACCATTAGGCCCATCAATGTTGATCGTATTTATTAGAAGGTGCAACCTCAACTGCTAGTAATGTTAACTTTTAAGGGGGCATAAAAAATGAGGGAGGAAAAAAAACACTTACAAATTCCAGAAAAACTAAAGCCATGGTTACAGATGAATACCATTAGGCATACTCAATGATATCACATCTCCCCCCACTACCCTCAACACCAATGTCCTCATTTTAAAAAACTGTCCAGGAACAGAAAATACTATTTTCATCCAATCGTCAGAGATGCCTATTTCACTTTGTCTCTCATAGCCCTCAATAAAGTCTGGCAAAAAATATTCATCCTCTTGCAATTCTATTGCCTCCTGGGGTAATTTATTCTACAAATTCATCAACTACTGCAAGAAGTTATAGGCCAGACTTTCCACATTGTAAAATAGCTTAATTTTTTGGCGTTATTTCTGCTTAACGGCCGTTTAAGGCTGAAATAACACCCAAAATATAAGGCCTAAGCTTCGTCAAAATTATTTTAAATTTTGGCATAGCGCATAAATGCCATCGTTTTTAAGGACGGAGCTAAATTTTTGCGCCTTAAAAATAACCCCTGTTCTGCACATGCCCAACACTTGAAGCATTTAGGTTTCCAGGGTAACGCGAGGCACAATTGCAACTCGGCAGAGATTTCGGCCACCGTGTTACAGAAACATATCATAACTATAAAGTTTAGGTAAAACTACCTGGGCAACAGGAATGATTTTGGAAGGAGTGGCTGATTTCATCCATCTCCGAATTTTGAATTAAAAGTAATTTAAAACCGAACCTGCCTATTAGAACTGGCTCGGTGCGAGTAGCAGAATCTCAGATGTCGCCCAGGTCAGGTCGGAAAATGGAGCTAAATCGATCCTTATGGTGGTGAATTTTGGGCCCAAATCTTAACTCTGTATTGACTTTCTAAACTTGAATTCATGCCCTTGGCCTGGAGTTTGTGCTAACACTGAACAACTCTTTAGGAACCTGTTCCTCTATTCCTTTTAATACTTGAAATAAATCAGTAAGGTCAATGCTGAGCCACCCTTTTTCCAATGTAGCATTCCTACCCCTCATAGGTTTTGTGCATAGCATCATCTCAGTTATCAATTCAATTCCCCTCCTTGTATTCCCTTCGAAGCTAGGGTATTCCTCTGTGCTTAAAATTGTACACAATAGTTCCGAGTGGGTGGGTGCGAGGGAGGAGGACCCGTATTTTGTCTAACCTAATCCATCATCATCATCATAGGCAGTGCCTCGGAATCGAGGAAGACTTGCTTCCACTCCTGAAGTGAGTTCGTTGGTGGCTGAACAGTCTAATATGAGTGTCACAGGTGGGACAGATAGTCGTTGAAGAAAGGGGGTGGGTGGGACTGGTTTGCCGCACACTCTTTCCGCTGCCTGCGCATGATTTCTGCATGCTCTTGGCGTTGAGACTCGAAGTGCTCAGCGCCCTCCCGGATGCACTTTCTCCACTTAGGGCAATCTTTGGCCAAGGACTCCCAGATGTCAGTGGGGATGTCGCACTTTATCAAAGAGGCTTTGAGGGTGTCCTTGTAATGTTTACGCTGCCCACCTCTGGCTCGTTTGCCATGACGGAGCTCCGCATAGAGCATTTGCTTTAGGAGTCTCGTGTCTGGCAAGCTAACTATGTGGCCTGCCCAGCAGAGCTGATCGAGTGTGGTCAGTGCTTCAATGCTGGGGATGTTAGCCTGGACGAGGACGCTGATGTTGGTGCGCCTGTCCTCCTAGGGGATTTGTAGGATCTTGTGGAGACATCATTGGTGATATATCTCCAGCGACTTGAGGTGTCTACTGTACATGGTCCATGCTTCTGAACCATACAGGAGGGCGGGTATTACTACAGCCCTGTAGACCATGAGCTTGGTGGTAGATTTGAAGGCCTGGTCTTCAAACACTCTCTTTTCCGCAGGTGGCTGAAGGCTGCACTGGCACACTGGAGGCGGTGTTGAATCTCATCAATGTCTGCTTTTGTTGATAAGAGGCTCCCGAGGTATGGGAAATGGTCCACGTTGTCGAGGGCCGTGCCGTGGATCTTGATGACTGGGGGGCAGTGCTGTGCAGCGAGGACAGGCTGATGGAGGACCTTTGTCTTACGGATGTTTAGCGTAAGGCCCATGCTTTCGTATGCCTCAGTAAATACGTCGACCATATCCTGGAGTTCAGCCTCAGAATGTGCGCAGACGCAGGCGTCGTCCGCGTACTGTAGCTCAACGACAGAGGTTGGGGTGATCGTGGATCTGGCCTGGAGGCCAAGGCGCAAGGATGTGCGCATCGCCCGCGCCATGACAGGAGTTGACGACTGCTGGACGGACCACCGCCTAATCCGATCCATCATCGACATCAACATAGCCCCAAAGCGGAGGGGACAGCAGAAGCAGTGCCGCAAAAAAGTCAATGCCGGGGCACTTAAAGACCCAGCTAAGAGAGCTCTATACCGCCAGCGCCTTAGAGCTAATTTGGCGTGCCTTGATGACCCCGAGATGCTGAATGCCCATAGCACTTGGTCTGCCCTCCAGGTCTCCATAATCAGTGCCTGTGAAGAGACACTTGGTCACTCAACCAGAAAACACTGGGACTGGTTTGATGAGAATGATCAGGAGATCCACGAACCAATAGGTCGCAAGCACAGAGCATTTCTGAGCCTCAAGCAACAACCCAACTCAGGAGCAGCTAAGCATTATTACAGGCGGCTCAAGGCTGAGGTCCAACAAAAAAACAGGGACCTAAAGAACAGGTGGTGGATGGAGAAAGCACAGGAAATACAACAACTGGCTGACAGCCATGATGTGTGAGGATTCTTCATCGCAGTCAAGGCCACCTGCGGTCCAAACTCCCAAGGACCCACCCCATTGCTGGCCAAGAACGGGGAAACATTCATCAAGGACACCGAGGCAGTCAGGGCCCACTAGAAGGAGCACTTCGAAGATGATCTCAATCGAGACTCTGCCTTTGACTCAAGTGTTCTCGACTCCATCCCGCAGCATGTGACCCGTCACCACCTCAGTGAAACCCTAACATTGCACAAGGTAGGAAAAGCCATAAGACAGCTCAAGAACAACAAGGCTACGGGAGCAGATGGAATCCCTGCTGAGGCGCTGTTGGTACGGATGCATGACCTCATCTCTCTCGTTTGGAGGGAGGAGAGCATGCCGGGAGATCTGAGAGATGCAGTGATTGTGGCCAACCTAATATCACTTGCTCTATCCTCAAGCTATATACCCCAAGATCCTGTTTGCCATTTACACAATTACGACACATTACACTGACATTTTCTGGGTATTTTCCACTAAATCCAAGATCCTTCTTCTGTTTTGTTTCCTGTAGCTAGTTCCGATTAATTTTGTATCCCCATTGTTCCTTTTTCCTAGCTTCCCGACTTTGCATTTTCCGACTTTAAACAATTTCTCCCAATTTTTGGCCCTATATCCCAATTTGTCCAGATCACTTCTGCAACAAATTTGTTTGTTCGTTACTAATGAGGACCACTTCCAATTTGGTACAATTAGCAAACTTTTCTTAATGGGTGGTATTTTGCTAATCTGCTCTTTCCATGTTATGCTGCTCACTTGAATTCATTTCGCATACTTTGATTCAAATGCTTAGTTATGCATTTTAAAAGCATCTCTCCTATACCATGTTGTTCTAAGTAGGAAAGTAATCGCTACAGTGGTACTGTGTCGAAGGCTTTGCTAAGATTAGGTATATTAAATCTACTGAGTTCCTCTTGTCAATGCTTATATGCTTAAGGAACCCGTGTAGATTTGTCAAGCTAGATCGGTCTACCATTGCATGCCGAGGATATTCATCCATCCAGGCATTTATTTGTTTTATTTTGGGGAAAAAACCTTTAGGTAATTTAATTACTAAGCATACGTCTAAAGGAGTAGCAGGATGTATCTGTTTGTGTTATCCTGCCAGATGGCTCTCAACGAATTAAAGGTGTAAAGACTCATTCTACTCGAGTATAATAACCATACTGTGAACTCAAGGAAAGATAGAACCCAAAAAACGATTGGACCTACTTGGTCAGTAAAAGACAATCTAGAACTTGCCTTTATCCTCAATACCTTTCTTCGGTTCACAGTAAGACTGCAGCACCCATAAGCTGAGCTAGTCTCTTATGAACCAAAACCTGCCTCTCAAATCTCTGCTTGACCCAGCCTCAACAACCGACCCCAAATCATGATAAACACTTACTTCAAATTAGTTGGATGCCCATCACATTCTACCTTTACCTCAGAAAGTGAAAAGAAATAACATGACTGAATTGGAATGTACAAGCTAAACGACTTGGTCAGATTTATTTACAGGTGAAATATGTAGCTGAACAGTAATTAAACTCAAACAATATTTTATATATATGCTAGTTTGACCGTTTTTAAGACAAAATAATCCAACATCCTTGTAGTTGTTTTCATCAAATTGTTAATAATACAACCTTGGATTGTAATTTGTCATCATCATCATAGGCAGTCCCTTGAAATTGGGGAAGACTTGCTTCCATTCTAAAAGTGAGTTCTTAGGTGACTGAACAGTCCAATACTGGAATTACAGTCTCTGTCACAGGTAGGACAGACAGTGTTGAAGGAAAGGGTGGGTGGGGAGTCTGGTTTGCCGCACGCTCCTTCCGCTGCCTGCGCTTGCTTTCTGCGTGCTCTCGGCAATGAGACTCGAGGAGCTCAGCGCCCTCCCTGATGCTCTTTTTCCACTTAGGGCGGTCTTTGGCCAGGGACTCCCAGGTGTCGGTGGGGATGTTGCATCTTATCAAGGGGGCTTTGAGGGTGTCCTTGAAACATTCCCTTAATCCACATCCGGATCGGAGTCAAGCAGGGCTGCGTCATTGTGCCAACCCTGTTCTTGATCTTCTTCGCTGCGATGCTCCACCTCACACTCGGCTGGAGTGGAACTAAACTACAGAACCAGTGGTGATTTATGTGAGATGATTACTCACAGAGCTCATATTCCACACTCGTCATGAAGTCACAAAGTATTAAAGCCAAGGAAGTGGCATACAAATTGGCCAGAAAAGCAGCGAACCCGGGGACTGGGAGAAATTTAGAACTCAGCAGAGGAGGACAAAGGGTTTGATTAGGGCAGGGAAAACAGAGTATGAGAGGAAGCTTGCAGGGAATATTAAGACGGACTGCAAAAGCTTCTATAGATATATAAAGAGAAAAAGGTTAGTAAAGACAAACGTAGGTCCCCTGCAGTCAGAATCAGGGGAAGTCATAACGAGGAACAAAGAAATGGCAGACCAATTGAACAAGTACTTTGGTTCGGTATTCACTAAGGAGGACACAAACAACCTTCTGGATACAAAAGGGTCAGAGGGTCTAGTAAGAACGAGGAACTGAGGGAAATCCTTATTAGTCAGGAAATTGTGATGGGGAAATTGATGGGATTGAAGGCCGATAAATCCCCAGGGCCTGATGGTCTGCATCCCAGAGTACTTAAGGAGGTGGCCTTGGAAATAGCGGATGAATTGACAGTCATTTTCCAACCTTCCATAGACTCTGGATCAGTTCCTATGGAGTGGAGGGTAGCCAATGTAACCCCACTTTTTAAAAAAGGGAGAGAGAAAACAGGGAATTATAGACCCGTCAGCCTGACATCGGTAGTAGGTAAAATGATGGAATCAATTATTAAAGATGTCATAGCAGCGCATTTGAACATTTGGAAAGAGGTGACATGATAGGTCCAAGTCAGCATGGATTTGTGAAAGGGAAATCATGCTTGACAAATCTTCTGGAATTTTTTGAGGATGTTTCCAGTAGAGTGGACAAGGGAGAACCAGTTGATGTGGTGTATTTGGACTTTCAGAAGGCTTTCGACAAGGTCCCACACAAGAGATTAATGTGCAAAGTTAAAGCACATGGGATTGGGGGTAGTGCGCTGATGTGCAATGAGAACTAGTTGGCAGACAGGAAGCAAAGAGTAGGAGTAAATGGGTACTTTTCAGGATGGCAGGCAGTGACTAGTGGGGTACCGCAAGGTTCTGTGCTTGGGCCCCAGCTGTTTATATTGTACATTAATGATTTAGATGAGGTGATTAAATGTAGTATCTCCAAATTTGCGGATGACACTAAGTTGGGTGGCAGTGTGAGCTGCGAGGAGGATGCTATGAGGTTGCAGAGTGACTTGGATAGGTTAGGTGAGTGGGAAAATGCATGGCAGATGAAGTATAATGTGGATAAATGTGAGGTTATCCACTTTGGTGGTAAAAACAGAGAGACAGACTATTATCTGAATGGTGACAGATTAGGAAAAAGGGAGGTGCAACGAGACCTGGGTGTCACGGTACATCAGTCATTGAAGGTTGGCATGCAGGTACAGCAGGCGGTTAAAAAAGCAAATGGCATGTTGGCCTTCATAGCGAGGGGATTTCAGTACAGGGGCAGGGAGGTGTTACTACAGTTGTACAGGGCCTTGGTGAAGCCACACCTGGAGTATTGGGTACAGTTTTGGCTTCCTAACTTGAGGAAGGACATTCTTGCTATTGAGGGAGTGCAACGAAGGTTCACCAGACTGATTCCCGGGATGGCGGGATTGACATATCAAGAAAGACTGGATCAACTGGGCTTGTATTCACTGGAATTCAGAAGAATGAGAGGGAATCTCATCGAAACGTTTAAAATTCTGACGGGTTTAGACAGGTTAGATGCAGGAAGAATGTTCCCAATGTTGGGGAAGTCCAGAACCAGGGATCACAGTCTAAGGATAAGGGGTAAGCCATTTAGGACCGAGATGAGGAGAAACTTCTCCACCCAGAGAGTGGTGAACCTGTGGAATTCTCTACCACAGAAAGTTGTTGAGGCCAATTCACTAACTATATTCAAAAAGGAGTTAGATGTAGTCCTTACTACTAGGGAGATCAAGGGGTATGGTGAGAAAGCAGGAATGGGGTACTGAAGTTGCATGTTCAGCCATGAACTCATTGAATGGCGGTGCAGGCTCGAAGGGCCGAATGGCCTACTCCTGCACCTATTTTCTATGTTTCTACAAGTGACTAGAAGACTAGGTAGCATGAGTATCTCTTGATTATAAGGGATTCTTTTCCTTTGATGTCAAAGCAGTTCCTTTGAAAACTGTCCTTAACAGTATCTGAACATTGTAGATAGTTCAAGAGACTTCTTGGCAATATTCACACCTTTCCAGTTAGACTGGTTTACAACACTTGATTCGAGAGGTCGTTATCACAAAGAGTAATTCTCAGAGTTGCGATACAGACAAATCCAATGGATACACATAATGGACTATATTTTGAGCAGCCTAATATGAAATGAAATTAATTAATTTTGACGAGTTCTGATGAAGGATCATCGACCTGAAACGTTAACTCTGTTTCTCCCCACAGATGCTGCCTGACACGCTGAGATTTCCAACATTTTCTGATTTTATTTCAGATTCCAGCATCTGCAGTATTTTGCTTTTGAAGTAAATTAAGCCGACTTAGGACAAATCTTTTATAATATGTGTATTAGTCATGTATAAATCAACAGAACAGAGGAATTTTTCACAGACTTTGCAGCTGACCGAAATCCTTTCAAATAAAGACAAACATTTGTGTATTCATCACACTAAACCTAATCTAAGAAGCAAGAAAACTATGAAACTCCTCTGACACCCCTTTATTCCTCCCAAGAAAAAGTTTTGCAAAACTCTAGGACATCTATCTTTGTTTTAATTCCTTTCTCTTGTGTGAATTTGTTGTGCTTACTAAGATGAGTACTGTTGGTACTCCAGACTGGAACACTGTAGTTCAGGGATCCCTACATCAGCTTCGAGCACTCCCAAGAGACACATCATCATCATAGGTAGTCCCTCGAAATGAGGATGACTTGCTTCACGCCAAAAAAGGATGAGTTCACAGATGTTTCAATAAAGGACCTAATATTCCAGGTCATGAACTACATCCTGAAGGGTGGAAAATACCTGTACGTGGATTTTTTTAATGTGGGGTGGCCGTTGCACACCAGCCACCACACGGGCTTGACAGAGCTAGGTCTTGGTCCAGTGGCAAGGGTCCAAGGAGCCAAGAGAGACACAACACTGATAACAACAACAACTTGTATTTATATAGTGCCTTTAACGTAGTGAAACATCCCAAGGCGTATTATGAGATAAAAAAATTACCAATCCTCATAAGTAGAAATTAGCATAGGTGATCAAAAGCTTGGTCAAAGACGTATGCTTTAAGGAGGAAAGAGTGATAGAGAGGCAGAGCAGTTAAGGCAGGAAGTTCCAGAGCTTGGGGCCTAGGCAACAGAAGGCATGGCCTCCAATGGTTGAACAATTATAATCAGGGACACTCAAGAGGGCAGAATTAGAGGAGTACAGAGATCTCGGGGGGGTTGTGTGGCTGGAGGAGATTACAGAGAAAGGGAGGAATTTGAAAATAAGGAGGAGAATTTTGAAATCAAGACATTGTTTAACCGGAAGTCAATGTAGGTCAGCGAGCACAGGGGTGATGGGTGAGCGGGTCTTAGTGCGAGTTAGAATACGGGCAGCCAAGTTTTGGATCACCTCTAGTTTACGTACAGTAGAATGTGAGAGGCCAGCCAGAAATGCACTGGAATTGTCAAGTCTAGAGGTAACAAAGGCATGGATGAGGGCTACAGCAGCAGATGAGCTGAGGCAAAGCGGAGACGGGCGATGTCAGAGGTGGAAATAGGCGGTCTGAGTTAAGCTGCGGATATATAGTCGAAAGCTAATTTCAGGGTCAAATATGACACCAAGGTTGTGAAGTCTGGTTCAGCTGCAGACAGAAGTTGGGGAGAGGGATGGAGTCAGTGGCTAGGGAATGGAGTCTGTGGTGGGGACCGAAAATAATGGCTTTAATCTTCCCAATATTCAATTGGAGAAAATTTCTACTCATCGGACAAGCAGTCTGACAATTTAGAGACCGTGGAGGGATCGAGAGAAGTAGTAGTGAGGTAGAGCTGGGTTTCATCAGCGTACATCTGAAAACTGGCACTGCGTTTTCGGATGAAGTCACCAAGGGGCAACATGTAGATGAGAAAAAGCAGGGGGCCAAGAATAGATCCTTGGGGGACATCAGAGGTAATGATGTGAGGGCGGGAAGAGAAGCTGTTGCAGGTAATTCTCTGGCGACAATTAGATAGATAAGAATGGAACCAGGTGAGTGCAGTCCAACCCAGCTGTACAACAGTGGAGAGCTGTTGGAGAAGGATAGAGTGGTCAACCGTGTCAAAGACTGCAGACAAGTCAAGAAGGACAAGGAGGGACAGTTTGCCTTTGTCACAGTCACAAAGAATGCCATTTGTGACTTTGATGAGAGCCGTTTCGATTCTGTGGCAGGCGCAGAAACTGGATTGGCGGGATTTGAACATGGATGTGCGGGAATGATGGGCACTGATTTGGGAGGTGACAACACGTTCAAGGACTTTGGAGAGGAAAGGGAGGTTGGAGAGGAAAGGGAGGTTGGAGAGGAAAGGGAGGTTGGAGATGGGGTGGCAGTTTGCAAGGATGGAGTGGTCAAGGGTTGGTAATTTGAGGAGAGGGGTGATGACTGCAGATTTGAAGGAGAGGAGAGAGAATTGTTAACAATGTCAGCTAACATGGGAGCCAGAAAAGGAAGATGGGTGGTCAGCAGTTTGGTGGGAATAGGGTCAAGGGAGCAGGAAGTGGGGCTCATGGACAAGATGAGCTCAGAAAGTTCATGAGGGGAGAATGGCAAGAAACTGGAGAGAGATGTGAGGCTAGGGCAGGGGGCTTCCTTAGGGGAAGTTTGGCCCGGTGAACTAGGGAAAGGGCAGAGACGGCCAAACCGATGGTCTCAATCTTAGAGACAAAGTAGTCCATGAGCTCCTTACACTTACTGTCGGTGGTGAGAGTGGAGACTGGGGAGGGGTTTAAAAAGACAGTTAGCAGTCGAGAATAGAAGCCGGGGTTTATCTTTACATTCCAGAATGATTCTGGAATAGTGAGCGATTTTGGCAGATGAGAGTTGGACCCGATAGTGCTTTATGTGCTCCAGCCAGATCAGGTGGTGAATGGCTAAACCAGTTGTCCGCCATATCCGTTAAAGTCTGCATCCCTTGAACTTAAGGGAGTGACGATCAGGACTGTACCAAGGGGAACAGGGTGAGAGGGAGTAATTGTTTTAACAAAGACTGGGGCATCAAAAGGTGGTGGTGAGGGTGTGATTGAGCAGATCGGTAGCTGCAGAAATGTCATGGTGAATGGAGGGCCAAAGGCTGGACAGTTGGGAGTTAATAAGTGCAGTTGTAAGAGAGTTGTAAGAGAGTTTTTTCCAGGGGTGGACACAGGAGGAGATAGGGTTGGCGGGGAGGGGGGGGTGCTGGGGGAAGTGGGTGGAGAGCAATGCGAGGAAGTGGTCAGAGATGGCCTTATCTGCGATTGACACGATGGGAGTAGCGAGACCAGGGGAGATGGCAAGGTCAAGGGGCTGGTCGTGAATATGGGTTGGGGAGTTTACATGGAGGGAGAGATTAAGGGAGGATAGGAGAGAGGAGAGAGAGCATGATGAATTGAGATGGAGGTTGAAATCACCGAGGATGAGAAGTCATTCAGTGCAGACGCAGAGGAAGGAAAATGGTGAAGAAATAGCGGTAATAAAAGTTTTATGCTACTTGGGTGGGCGGTAGAGAACGAGAATTTTAAATGAGAGGTGAGGGGGTGGAATAGGGTGAAATGCTCAAAGTAGGAGAAAGTGCTGGAGGAGTAAGGGGACAGACCAAGGTGTGATTGATGGATGCAGAACGAACAACTTGCATTTATATAGTACCTTGAACATAGTGAAACAACCCAAGGCGCTTCACAGGAGTATTATGAGATTAAAAATTTGACACCGCGGCGCATGAGGAGAATTTAGGGCAGGTGACCAAATGTTTGGTCAAAGAGCTAGGTTTTAAGGAGCATCTTGAAGGAAGTAAGAGAGGTAGAGAGGCAGAGAGGTTTAGGTGTAGAATTCCAGAGCTTAAGGCCTAGGCAGCAGAAGGCCCGGCCACCAATGGTTGAGCTATTATAATCAGGGATGCTCAAGAGTACAGAATTAGAGGAGCGCAGACACATCGGGGGGTTGGAGGAGATCACAGAGATAGGGAGGGGCGAGGCCATGGAGGGATTTGAAAACAAGGATGAGAATTTTGAAATCGAGGCGTTGCTTTACCAGGAGCCAATGTAGGTCAGCGAGCACAAGGGTGATGTGTGAGCAAGACTTGGTGCGAGTTAGACACGGGCAGCAGAGTTTTGGATCATCTCTAGTTTACATAGGGCAGAATGTGGGAAGCCAGCCAAGAGTGCGTTGGAATAGTCAAGTCTAGAGGTAACAAAGGCATGGATGGGGGCTTCAGCAGCGAATGAGCTGAGGCAAGGGCGGAGATGGGCGATGTTACGAAGGCAGAAGTAGGCGGTCTTAGTTATGCTGCGGATATGTGGTCGAAAGCTCATTTCAGGGTCAAAAATGACACCAAGGTCACAAACTGTCTGGTTCAGCCTCAGACAGAAGTTGGAGAGAGGGATGTGTCAGTGGCTAGGGAACGGAGTTTGTGGCGGGGACCGAAAACAATGGTTTCGGTCTTCCCAATATTCAACTGGATCAAATCCAGAACTGGATATCAGACAAGCAGTCTGACATTTTAAAGACTGAGGCGGGGTTGAAAGAAGTGGTAGTGAGGTAGAGCTGGGTGTCATCAGCGTACATGTGTTTTCGGATGATGTCGCCAAGTGGCAACATGTTGATGAGAAATAGGAGGGGCCAAGGATAGAGCCTTGGGGGACACCAGAGGTAACGATGCGGGAGCAGGAAGAGAAGCCATTGCATGTAATTCTCTGGCTGCAATTAGATAGCTAAGAATGGAACCAGGCGAGTGCATTCCCACAAAGCTGAACGATGGTGGAGAGGCATGGGAGAAGGATAGAATGGTTAACCAAACTGGTAGCAATACGGTGGAGGAGGATTTCCTGGAGTGTATAAGGGATGGTTTTCTAGACCAATATGTCGAGGAACCAACTAGAGAGCTGGCCATCCTAGACTGGGTGTTGTGTAATGAGAGAGGATTAATTAGCAATCTTGTTGTGCGAGGCCCCTTGGGGAAGAATGACCATAATATGGTAGAATTCTTTATTAAGATGGAGAGTGACACAGTTAATTCAGAGACTAGGGTCCTGAACTTAAAGAAAGGTAACTTCGTTGGTATGAGATGTGAATTGGCTAGGATAGACAGGCGAATGATACTTAAAGTGTTGACGGTGGATAGGCAATGGCAGACATTTAAAGATCACATGGATGAACTTCAACAATTGTACATCCCTGTCTGGTGTAAAAATAAAACGGGGAAGGTGGCTCAACCGTGGCTAACAAGGGAAATTAGGAAGAGAGTTAAATCTAAGGAAGAGGCATATAAGTTGGCCAGAAAAAGCAGCAAACCTAGGACTGGGAGAAATTTAGAATTCAGCAGAAGAGGACAAAGGGTTTAATTAGGAGGGGGGAAATAGAGTATGAGAGGAAGCTTGCAGGGAACATAAAAACTGACTGCAAAAGCTTCTATAGATATGTGAAAAGAAAAAGATTAATGAAGACAAATCAGAATCAGGTGAATTTATAATGGGGAACAAAGAAATGGCAGACCAATTGAACAAATACTTTGGTTCTGTCTTCACTAAGAAAAACACAACTCACCTTCCGGAAATACTAGGGGACCGAGGGTCTTGCGAGAAGGAGGAACCGAAGGAAATCCTTATTAGTCAGGAAATTGTGTTAGAGAAATTGATGGGATTGAAGGCCGATAAATCTCTAGGGCCTGATAATCTGCATCCCAGAGTACTTAAGGAAGCGGGCCTAGAAATAGTGGATGCATTGGTGGTCATTTTCCAACATTCTATAGACTCTGGATCAGTTCCTATGGATTGGAGAGTAGCTAATGTAACCCCACTTTTTAAAAAAGGAGGGAGAGAGAAAACAGGGAATTATAGACCGGTTAGCCTGACATCGGTAGTGGGGAAAATGTTGGAATCAATTATTAAAGATGTAATAGCAGCGCATTTGGAAAGCAGTGACAGGATCGGTCCAGTCAGCATGGATTTATGAAAGGGAAATCATGCTTGACAAGTCTTCTAGAATTTTTTGAGGATATAACGAGTAGAGTGGACAAGGGATGAACCATTGGATGTGGTGTATTTGGACTTTCAAAAGGCTTTTGACAAGGTCCCACACAAGAGATGATGAGTTACAAAATTAAAGCACATGGTATTGGGGGAAATGTATTAACGTGGATAGAGAACTGGTTGGCAGACAGGAAGCAAAGAGTAGGAATAAACAGGTCCTTTTCAGAATGGCAGGCAGTGACTAGTGGGGTACCGGAAGGTTCAGTGCTGGGACCCCAACTATTTACAATATACATTAATGATTTGGACTAAGGAATTGAATGTAATATCTTCAAGTTTGCAGATGACACTAAGCTGGGTGGCAGTGTGAGCTGTGAGGAGGATGCTAAGAGGCTGCAGGGTGACTTGGACAGGTTAGGTGAGTGGACAAATGCATGGCAGATGCAGTATAATGTGGATAAATGTGAGGTTATCCACTTTGGTGACAAAAACAGGAAGGCAGAATGTTATCTGAATGGTGACAGATTAGGAAAAGAGGAGGTGCAACGAGATCTGGGTGTCATGGTACGTCAGTCATTGAAAGTTGGTATGCAGGTACAACAGGCAGTGAAGAAGGCAAATGGCATGGCCTTCATAGCGAGAGGATTTGAGTATAGAAGCAGGGAGATCTTACTGCAGTTGTACAGGGCCTTGGTGAGACCACACCTTGAGTATTGTGTACAGTTTTGGTCTCCTAATCTGAGGAAGGACATTCTTGCTATTGAGGGAGTTCACCAGACTGATTCCCGGGATGGCAGGACTGACATATCAAGAAAGAATTAGGCTTATATTCACTGGAATTTAGATGATTGGGAGGGGATCTCATAGAAACATATAAAATTCTGATGGGATTGGACAGGTTAGATGCAGGAAGAATTTCCTGATGTTGGGGAAGTCCAGAACCAGGGATCACAGTCTAAGGATAAAGGATAAGCCATTTGGGACCGAGATGAGGAGAAACTTCTTCACTCAGAGAATTGTGAACCTGTGGAATTCTCTACCACAGATAGTTGTTGAGGCCAGTTCATTAGATATATTCAAAAGGGAGTTAGATGTGGCCCTTATGGCTAAAGGGATAAAGGGGTATGGAGAGAAAGCAGGAATGGGGCACTGAAGTTGCATGATCAGCCATGATCATATTGAATGGTGGTGCAGGTTCAAGGGCCGAATGGCGTACTCCTGCACCTATTTTCTATGTTTCTATATTAACTGTGTCAAAGGCTACAGACAAATTAAGAAGGACAAGGAGGAATAGTTTGCCTTTGTCACAGTAACAACATTTGTTCTGGTCTACCCAGCAATATGCCTCATCCCCAACCTCATAATAGCATCCACTTATACAATCACCAGCCATTCTGTGACTGTTCGTGCCAATTAGGCAGTTGGGTATGGGTTGCATAGCAACAACAAGATGTAAAAAACTTAAGTCAAAACTCTGAAATTTCTCTACTTTGGATTATTGCATATTCACTTGTATGTGAAAGCTAAATGAATGAGGAGCGATTTCCCCCCCCACCCCCCTTATTCCGTGTTGGGTCGCACTGAAAAATATTGAGCATGACACTAGGTAATTTCAAATTATAGGTTAAAGTACTCTATTGTACATCAGTTTAAATGTTACCCTTGGTACGCCATTTCATTTTTATGAACAAAGTGTGGCAAATGTTGCTGTTTGTACCATTCAAGGCAAGGTCCCAATTTAACACTTTTAATAGACAACATATTTTTTGCTGGTGGCTATAGCAATCAGTCACAAATTTTCATTTCCACTGGCAAAACTGCTCGGAATCATGAGAGCTGGGACGACTATTAAGACTGATTCTTGGGATGCTGGTTGTGATTTCTTTCGAGCAAAATGTTTTTTGTGATTGGAATTCTAAAATTTTAACCAGTAAACCTAAAGATGGAAAATCCACCATCATTTTTTCTAGTTAGCTGGGACTAAATTCAAACGCTGCAAGCAGGTTAAAAAGATAAGACATTCTGTTGCTGAACAAAAATGCCTTTTTCTGTTGAAATTTACCCTTCGAAAACTTCAGTAGTATTTTTGTCTCAAAATAACAAATTACAATTTGTCCAACTATTCAAAACTACTATTAATATATATGTTGTATATTTCTCCAATTCTGCATAAAAATTCATAAAAATACAGAAATCTTTCATTTGACATGTAAAGACAGAGTCCCCCATTAGTATCCCACATTAAAAAAAAACTTCTTTAAGTAGATGTACTCTTGAGTGAATGTTCTTTTCTCTTTCCCTCCACCCTGACATATCAAATCCCTCCTGCATCCAAGAGGGCAAGAAGGATATCCAGTCTACTTCCAGATCATTCCAAGTGTTGTTCTTGGACTGGCAGGAGGCAAACATAGTTAGCCCTCTGAAGATTGTTTTTTTCCCTTTCCCCCATAGGAAAGCACTTGCTTTGGCTCAGTGGATCTTTGTGTAGTACAGCTGACAGTAAGACCTCAGGAAGAAATCAAACCAAACCTGCATTCCTCCAGATAGAATGAATATACATTTATCACGACGTCAGGATGTCCGAAAGCACTTTACACAACAAAGCAATGCCTGCAACCTCTTTTCTTTCTGACTTCTGGAAACATTTTTGTATTTGTTTAAACAATGAATGGCTGGTGAATCCATTAGAAGGCCT
>NW_027251706.1:0-38912 GCF_044704955.1 Pristiophorus japonicus | reverse complement strand
AATCCAATGCCCTCCAGAAGCATCCGAGTGCTGATTTATATCTGATAAGTGCTTTGTACTCAGCAGATGCTTTCAGGGTATGATCAGTAATCACTCCCAAATCCTTTTCGGTTTCTTCTGTCGGAAATCCTTTCAGGTTGTACACGTTTGCTGTTACCTGTTCCTACATTTATATCCATCTGCCATATCTCAGCCCAGCTGCAGGGGGCAGTAGTGGTTCTGTACTATAATTGGCCTTGTGCCTACAGTAGGGAGCTATCAGCCAGCATTCCTGCTTTTGATCATTATCTAGTGTTCTGGCCAATATTTATCCCTCAACCAACATCACTAAAACAAATGATCTGGTCATTAGCACATTGTTGTGTGTGGGAGCTTGCTATGCGCAAATTGGCTGCCACATTTCCTACATTACATCAGCTACAACAATTCAAACGTACTTCATTGGTTGTAATGTTTTGAATACAATGTCATATTTTCCTAATGGCAATTGTTAGAACAGGTATGTATTTCTGATCCATTCTCTAGCCCCCAGTACACAATATCATGGGTGGGTTTGACAGCTGACATTTGGGGTATGTTGGCTTGCCGATTACTAAGTCTGAACTGGAAAGTGATCAAACCCACGTAAACGGACGATCTAAACTTAAATTGGGTTATGTATCGCAATGCGCTGTGCCAAGAATTGTGTGGGTACAATGGCACGTACAGCAATTATAAAAGGAAGAATGTATGATTTCAATCAGTACGATGAAAAAGAGCGGGCGAACAGTGCGCAGAGTAAGCTTCCAGGCGAATGGTTGACTAACAGATATTGGTGTATTAAAAACAAGGATCATTTTCTGCTTCAACCAATACTGGATATATTCATACTGATTATCTACTGGTAAGCATTAACGTTAAGGTGCATACTATCCACTCCGATACCCAACAGTGATTCAAAGTGTTAGTAAAGGCCCTCACAGCATTTACTTGTGCATTATAGCAGCAATGTAACCATAGCACTGAATGTACAATAATCTCATGTACAAAATACACTATTGTCATTATTCAGTACTTCACAATCTAATTATGCAGAGAAGTCCTTTCCACTGAAAACTTTCGGGTTAGAATAATACAGCTTGGAACAAAATCTGCTTGTGTGTATTTGAATTACAACAGACACCCCACTGAACATTTACACACAAAAGAATAGAATTAGGATCTGATTACTTCATCAGTCTCTGGAGAATAGTCCAGTGCCGAATGGTCAATGAATCTGGGCCTGGTCCGCTCTAAAGCCAAGCAAGTGCAAACAATTTTGTGCCAAGATTTGTAAGTATCTTTGATAGAAAACATTTTGAATATAATCAATAAATCATTCAAACCAACTGCATCTCAACCTTCATGGTACTACTCTGACTCGGTCAATTGCAGTTCTTCTGCCCTTTCTCCAGATACTTTTTTTTCGGGGAGGTGGGGGTGGGGAGGGAGAGAGAAGGGAACTTTTGGCATACTCAGGAAACATCAAATACACACAAATGAATCAAGCTAAAAGAACACTTAAGTGCTTTACCAAGAGAATCAGGTTATGCACACCCCTTCTCAACATGGAACTGTCGTGTGGACCAGCCACACAGGTTTCACTCAGTTTCGTTTCACTTGATCTCAGGAAAAATGAATAAATCTCAGGCCCAGGGACAAAGAAATGTCACTGCGACCCTGCTGAAACATAACAATAGGGAGGCTGAGGGCTGAGCTCACCTCCTTGTGTATGCCTTGGGGGAGAGGAGGGCATTTAGCCTGTACTGAAGCTTACAGAAACACCAGCTGAAACTGGTGAATTATAGTTTGTTTTGATTAAACAATGGAGTTTGTAAATTACAATTTTTGGTAAAATTATATACAAATTTCATCAATGTGATAGTATCTATATTATTGTTTACTTGAGAAAAAAATTAGTCATTTTTGCCTTTTCATCAAAGAAATAGCTAAATGCAGAGTACAAATATATTTAGTACATACACAATAAGAACATAAGAAATAGGATCAGGAGCAGGCCATACGGCCCCTCAAGCCTGCTCCGCCATTCAATAAGATCATGGTTGATCAGCTCCACTTCCCTGCCCGCTCCCCATAACCATTTACTCCCTTATCGCTCAAAAATCTGTCTATCTCCGCCTTAAATATATTCAATGACCCAGCCTCCACAGCTCTCTGGGGCAGAGAATTCCACAGATTTACAACCCTCTGAGAGAAGAAATTCCTCCTGATCTCAGTTTTAAATGGGCGGCCCCTTATTCTGAGACTATGTCCCCTAGTTTTAGTTTCCCCTATGAATGGAAATAACCTCTCTACATCCACCTTGTCGAGCCCCCTCATTATGTTGATATGTTTCGATAAGATCACCTCTCATTCTTCTGAACTCCAATGTGTATAGCTCCAACCTCGTTCTGGACACCTAATTTGTAACCTGCGCCTGATGTTTTAATGTGTCGACAAGGTTTTTTCAGTTCTACAAAAATCTTCACTTGCTCCATTCTAAGTTAGTTTGGAGTATGTTTTCACTGTGGAAACTTTGAAATCAGGCGTCAGTGGCCGGACACGCCCCCTTTTGAAGAAAAAATTCTGTTCCAAAGTGAAACTGTTCTAACTGACTAGAACTGCAGAAAAAAAAATGTGGAGAATTGCGATTTCTAAGAGAATTCGTTCTCCACCAGTTGCTCCTAAAAATCAGGCGCAAATCATGTGGAAACTTGGGCCCTATATGTATAAATATAAAGGGGCTGCAGGAGGGGTCAAAACTAAAAATCATGGTTTAAAAACCAGTATTAAAACACTTTACCTAAATGCACGCAGCATTCAAAACAAAGTAAATGAGTTGACGGCACAAATCATTACAAATGGGTATGATTTGGTGGCCATTACAGAAACATGGTTGCAGGGTGGCCAAGACTGGGAATTAAACATACAGGGGTATCTGACAATTCGGAAAGATAGGCAAGAAGGGAAAGGAGGTGAGGTAGTTCTGTTAATAAAGGATGATATCAGGGCAGTTGTGAGAGATGATAGTGGTTTTAATGAACAAAATGTTGAATCATTGTGAGTGGAGATTAGAGATAGTAAGGGGAAAAAGTCACTGGTGGACGTAGTTTATAGGCCCCCAAATAATAACTTCACGGTGGGGCGGACAATAATCAATGGAATACTGGAGGCATGTGAAAAAGGAACTGCAGTGATCATGGGGGATTTTAACCTACATATCGATTGGTCAAATCAAATCGCACGGGGTAGCCTTGAGGAGGAATTCATAGAATGCATATGGGATTGTTTCTTAGAACAGTACATTACAGAACCTACAAGGGAGCAAGCTATCTTAGATCTGGTCCTGTGTAATGAGACAGGAATAATAAACGATCTCCTCGTAAAAGATCCTCTCGGAATGAGTGATCACAGTATGGTTGAATTTGTAACACAGATTGAGGGTGAGGAAGTAGTGTCTCAAACGAGCGTACTATGCTTAAACAAAGGGGACTACAGTGGGATGAGGGCAGAGTTGGCTAAAGTAGACTGGAAACACAGACTAAACGGTGGCACAATTGAGGAACAGTGGAGGACTTTTAAGGAGCTCTTTCATAGTGCGCAACAAAAATATATTCCAGTGAAAAAGAAGGGCGGTAAGAGAAGGGATAACCAACCGTGGATAACCAAGGAAATAAAGGAGAGTATCAAATTAAAAACCAATGCGTATAAGGTGGCCAAGGTTAGTGGGAAAATAGAAGATTAGGAAAATTTTAAACGATAGCAAAGAATGACTAAGAAAGCAATAAAGAAAGGAAAGATAGATTACGAAAGTAAACTTGCGCAAAACATAAAAACAGATAGTAAAAGCTTTTACCGATATATAAAATGGAAAAGAGTGACTAAAGTAAATGTTGGTCCCTTAGAAGATGAGAAGGGGGATTTAATAATGGGAAATGTGGAAATGGCTGAGACCTTAAACAATTATTTTGCTTCAGTCTTCACAGTGGAAGACACAAAAACCATGCCAAAAATTGCTGGTCACGGGAATGTGGGAAGGGAGGACCTTGAGACAATCACTATCACTAGGGGGGTAGTGCTGGACAAGCTAATGGGACTCAAGGTAGACAAGTCCCCTGGTCCTGATGAAATGCATCCCAGGGTATTAAAAGAGATGGCGGAAGTTATAGCAGATGCATTCGTTATAATCCACCAAAATTCTCTGGACTCTGGGGAGGTACCAGCGGATTGGAAAGCAGCTAATGTAACGCCTCTGTTTAAAAAAGGGGACAGACAAAAGGCAGGTAACTATAGGCCGGTTAGTTTAACATCTGTAGTGGGGAAAATGCTTGAAACTATCATTAAGGAAGAAATAGCGGGACATCTAGATAGGAATAGTGCAATCAAGCAGACGCAACATGGATTCATGAAGGGGAAATCATGTTTAACTCATTTACTGGAATTCTTTGAGGATATAACGAGCATGGTGGATCGAGGTGAACCGATAGATGTGGTGTATTTAGATTTCCAAAAGGCATTCGATAAGGTGCCACACAAAAGGTTACTGCAGAAGATAAAGTTACGCGGAGTCAGAGGAAATATATTAGCATGGATCGAGAATTGGCTGGCTAACAGAAAGCAGAGAGTCGGGATAAATGGGTCCTTTTCGGGTTGGAAATCGGTGGTTAGTGGTGTGCCACAGGGATCGGTGCTGGGACCACAATTGTTTACAATATACATAGATGACCTGGAAGAGGGGACAGAGTGTAGTGTAACAAAATTTGTAGATGACACAAAGATTAGTGGGAAAGCAGGTTGTGTAGAGGGCACAGAGAGGCTGCAAAGAGATTTAGATAGGTTAAGCGAATGGGCTAAGGTTTGGCAGATGGAATACAATGTCGGAAAATGTGAGGTCATCCACCTTGGGAAAAAAAAACAGTAAAAGGGAATATTATTTGAATGGGGAGAAATTACAACATGCTGCAATGCAGAGGGAACTGGGGGTCCTTGTGCATGAATCCCAAAAAGTTAGTTTGCAGGTGCAGCAGGTAATCAGGAAGGCGAATGGAATGTTGGCCTTCATTGCGAGAGGGATGGAATACAAAAGCAAGGAGGTCCTTCTGCAACTGTACAGGGTATTGGTGAGGCCGCACCTGGAGTACTGCGTGCAGTTTTGGTCACCTAACTTAAGGAAGGATATACTGGCTTTGGAGTGGGTACAGAGACAATTCACTAGGCTGATTCCGGAGATGAGGGGGTTACCTTATGATGATAGATTGAGTAGACTGGGTCTTTACTCGTTGGAGTTCAGAAGGATGAGGGGTGATCTTATAGAAACATTTAAAATAATGAAAGGGATAAATAGACAAGATAGAGGCAGAGAGGTTGTTTCCACTGGTCGGGGAGACTAGAACTAGTGGCCACAGCCTCAAAATACGGGGGAGCCAATTTAAAACCGAGTTGAGAAGCAATTTCTTCTCCCAGAGGGTTGTGAATCTGTGGAATTCTCTGCCCAAGGAAGCAGTTGAGGCTAGCTCATTGAATGTATTCAAATCACAGATTGATAGATTTTTAACCAATAAGGGAATTAAGGGTTATGGGGAACGGGCGGGTAAGTGGAGCTCAGTCCACGGCCAGATCAGCCATGATCTTGTTGAATGGCGGAGCAGGCTCGAGGGGCTAGATGACCTACTCCTGTTCCTAATTCTTATGTTCTTGTGTTCTTATGTTCCTATCCGTTCTGTCTAGACCCCTCATAATTTTATACACCTCAATTAAATCACCCCTCTGCCTCCTCAGTTCCAAAGAAAACTACCGGGATGGTGGGACTGACATATGAAGAAAGATTGGATCAACTGGGCTTGTATTCACTGGAGTTCAGAAGAATGAGAGGGGATCTCAGAGAAACATTTAAAATTCTGACGGGTTTAGACAGGTTAAATTCAGGAAAAAGTCCAGAACCAGGGGTCATAGTCGAAGGATAAGGGTTAAGCCATTTAGGACCGAGATGAGGAGAAACTTCTTCACCCAGAGAGTGGTGAACCTGTGGAATTCTCTACCACAGAAAGTTGTTGCGGCCAATTCAATAAATATATTCAAAAAGGAGTTAGATGTAATCCTTACTACTAGGGGGATCAAGGGGTATGGTGAGAAAGCAGGAATGGGGTACTGAAGTTGCATGTTCAGCCATGAACTCATTGAATGGTGGTGCAGGCTCGAAGGGCCGAATGGCCTACTCCTGCACCTATTTTCTAAGTTTCTATGTTTCTATGTTTTAACCTACTCAACGGATCCATTACAGACCCATTCCATGTCTGGACCGGGGTCAAACAGGGCTGTATCATCGCTCTAACCCTCTTCTCAATTTTCCTCGCTGCCATGCTCCACCTCACTGTCAACAAGCTCCCCGCTGGAGTGGAACTAAACTACAGAACCAGTGGGAAGCTGTTTAACCTGCGCTGCCTCCAGGCCAGGTCCAAGATCACCCAAACCTCTATCGTTGAACTGCAGTACGCGGACGACGCCTGCGTCTGTGCACATTCTGAGGCCGAACTCCAGGATATAGTCGATGTATTCACTGAGGCATATGAAAACATGGGCCTTACACTTAACAATCGTAAGACAAAGGTCCTTCACCAGCCTGCCCTCGCCACACGGCACTGCCCCCCAGTCATCAAGATTCACGGCGTGGCCCTGGACAACGTGGACCATTTCCCATACCTCGGGAGCCTCTTATCAACAAAGGCAGACATTGATGCGGAGATTCAGCATCGTCTCTAGTGCGCCAATGCAGCCTTCAGCCACCTGAGGAAAAGAGTGTTCAAACCTACCACCAAGCTCATGGTTTACAGGGCTGTAGTAATACCCACCCTTCTGTATGGATCCGAGACATGGACCATGTACAGAAGACACCTCACGTCGCTGGAGATATATCACCAACGATGTCTCCGCAAGATCCTGCAAATCCCCTGGGAGGACAGGCGCACCAACATCAGTGTCCTCGACCAGGCTAATATCCCCAGTATTGAAGCACTAACCACACTCGATCAGCTTCGCTGGGCAGGCCACACAGTTCGCATGCCAAACACAAGACTCCCAAAACAAATGGTCTATGCGGAGCTCCTTCATGGTAAATGAGCCAAAGGGGGACAGCGAAAATGTTACAAGGACACCTTCAAAGCCTCCCTGATAAAGTACGACATCATCACCGACACCTGGGAGACCCCAGCCAAAGACCGCCCTAGGTGGAGAAAGTGCATCCAAGAGGGCGCTGAGCACCTCGAGTCTCAACGCCGAGAGCATGCAGAAACCAACCGCAGGCAGCGGAAAGAACGTGCGGTAAATCAGTCCCACCCACCCCTTCCCTCAACGACTATCTGTCCCACCTGTGACAGGGACTGTGGCTCTCATATTGGAAGTTCAGCCACCTAAGAACTCACTTCAGGAGTGGAAGCAAGTCTTCCTCAATTCCGAGGGACTGCTTATGATGATGATCCTCATAAGTCAACCCCCTCATCTCCGGAATCAACCTCATGAACCTTCTCTGAACAGCCTCCAATGCAAGTATATCATTCCTTAAATACGGAGACCAAAACTGTACACAGTACTCCAGGTGTGGCTTCCCCAATACCCTGTACAGTTGTAGCAGGACTTCTCTGCTTTTATACTCTATCCTCCTTGCAATAAAGGCCAACATTCCATTTGCCTTCCTGATTACTTGCTGTACCTGAATACTAATGTTTTGTCTTTCATGTACAAGGACCCCCAGGTCTCTCTCTACTGCAGCATTTTGCAATTTTTCTCCATTTAAACTGGGCCTGAAATTGGTCAATACATAAGGTCCGCCCATTTCTCAGCGGTGTGCCGGTGCTGCGTTGTTTCAAACCGCCAGCATACTGCCGAGACCGAAGAGGACAAAATTGGTAGATTTTTTTTTGCCGTTATGCCAGCAGTCTGCAGCGGGCGGTATGTAAGCTAGTAGTTGATCCAGATCGACTTACCCTTCGATGGACGGTGTAGCACTGAACTGTGCATGCGCAATTTTCTTTTTTCCTGTTTTTTTTACAAAAACGTTTTACCCATGATTTCGAGGGGGTCAGAGGTCACCCACGCATGCGTAGTGAGTTGAAGAGGAGGGAGAGAGAGTGAGTAGGAGCAGCAAGCAATCGATGGGCAATTACTTTAAAGACACATTGCAGAGTTTAAGAATATTCATAACAATTAGTAATTCTACAGATTGAAGAATAAGAAGACATATTTTACAAAGCAAAAATCATAACAACAGAAATATTATGGAAATGTAAAAAACAATTGAAGCACAGGAACATCGAAAGGGACGGGAGGTTGAGGCCGCCCGCCTTCGACAAGATGGCATTACCTTCCCTTCTGGAGAATATCACAGAGAGGTACTCCGAGCTAACGGAGGGTGGTCGTGGAAAGCCCGCCCCAAAGAAGTACAACAGGATATTGGACGAGATCGGGAAGGCTGTGTCCTCCACAAGTACCATGGTTCACATCGGGGAAAGGTGCCCTATGAGGTGGAACAACCTGGTGAGGGTCGCAAGAGTCAGTAATGATTTTATTTCTGCACCCCCCATGTGCCATGTGCCATGTAAATATAGGTTCCATGTCACACGGATGTTATTTATCCCAAGATTACGGCGATGTATTCGTGCTTTCAGGCAATGACAAGAGGATCAACCCAGTGTTTTTTAATGTGTGTGTGTGTGTGTGTGTGTGTGTGTGTGTGACCCTGTGTGTCTGCTATGTTAAATGGATTGAAGATTTTTACTTTCATTTACTTTACTTTCTGTAGAAGCAGCGGATCAGTGGCGTATGGGGGAGGACCCGCAACCCAGGAGCCTCTGACTGACATCGAGATCTGTGCCCTGTCCCTGGTTGGGGATAGCAACCGTGCCACCACCGGCATTTGGGCTGACCCACCCACACAGGATGGTCAGTTCAATACAATACAATCTGTGTTGCAGTCCTCTCATGTCATGTAATGTAACTGTAAGTGTAATGTTGGCCTGATGTAATGTAATGGAAGTTTATTGCACTGTAATGTTGGCTTCGTGATGTAACGCAATGTATATATGTATTGTCTGTCTGCGATATGTAATGCAGTACTGCAGCAGTGCTGGACATTATGTGATAAGTCACTGTACTATGTACTCATGCTCTGCTCAAAATATTTTAAGTATATCTTAAAATGTCCACAGGCCGAGACCTTCAACAAGAGAGAACATTGGGATTGTCCTGAGGATTTTCAGTTTTGCGTATTTGCGTTATATAGATACCCACAGCAAAACCGTTAAACCGCCAACAGAGGCCACCACCAACAAAAATGTACTTCTCAGATATAAAGAAAGACTTGCATTTATATAGCGCCTTTCATGACCTCAGGATGTCCCAAAGCACTTTACAGCCAATGAAGTACTTCTAAAGTGTAGTCACTGTTTACTGTAGGAAAAGATTTATGAGAATGGTTCCAGGGCTGAGGGACTTCAGTTACGGGGATAGACTGCAGAAGCTGGGGTTGTTTTCCTTGGAGCAGAGAAGGTTGAGAGGAGATTTGATAGAGGTGTTCAAAATCATGAGGGGTCTGGACAGAGTAGAGAGAGAGAAACTGTTCCCATTGGTGGAAGGGTCGGGAACCAGAGGACACAGATTTAAGGCGATTGGCAGAAGAACCAAAGACGACACGAGGAAACACTTCTTTACGCAGCGAGTGGTTAGGATCTGGAATGCGCTGCCTGAGAGAGTGGTGGAGGCAGACTCAATCACGGCTTTCAAAAGGGAATTGGAGAAGTACCTAAAGAAAAAAGGGGAAAGGGCGGGGGACTGGCTGAGGTGCTCTTGCAGAGAGCCGGCACGGGCTCGACGGGCCGAATGGCCTCCTGTGCTGTAACCGCTCTTTGATTCTATTGTCCCTCTCCCCTTGGAAATGGTCACTAACACCCTCCTCAAACATTCCATCCTCAGCAATTATTGCGCCATGCTGCAGGGTGTATGTTGTTCACTCTACTCTGATTCTCAGACCTCGGAACTTATAGCGGGAAAGGACAACATGTGGCACACAATTTAGGCTTAACCCAGTATCTGTTTTATTACGCACCAAAAACCAACTAAAACTACAGGACTAGACTGCTGAGAGAAATTTGACTTCAGACATACAATCACCAGAGATTCGTGGTCCTTGATTCCGTGACCTGCTGTTTCTTCTTCTGGCTGTTCTCTGCAGCTTCTGTCTTCCTGTCCTTCTTCTGCTGTGCTGTTTTTTGCTCGCATATTTATCCAGGTTTTGAATAAGTTTCCCCGCTGGGCCTGAGATCCGATTATCGATGCGGTGATTTGTTTAACTGGTTGGTGATGAGTTTGAATGGTTACTAATTTGCACACGGAGTCGACAATGCAAAAGATATTTCCTTATGCTGAATGCTGTTATCTAAAAATTTGCATTCCGTGGGGGGTCCTTTGTTGTCCGGTCTTTATACAGACTTGAAGTCTCCAATGGCTGTTTTTCCCCACCCTGGTCTATCACGTTCAGGGCCTCACGTAACAACTCCATTGTTGTTATGCATGAAGTCAGTTTTAGTTCCTGACCACAGGAAGCTTGGATTAATCAATTTTTAGTTCATGGTCTGTGTTTTTCTGAAGATTAGTAACCTTACAATGTCCAGTCTCCCTTTTTCTGAAGAGCCCTTGAATATGTTGTTGCCTCCCAGTTCCATGCCCATCACTTCCGTAACTTCATGTTTTGAAGCTCTCCAAGCTGCCGTCCACATCTCTCACAGCGCTGAAACATCCCTGAGCAAAATTGTCAACAATAGTCAGCGACTGTGACCATCCCTCTTTAACCTCTCCACAGCATTCAACAGTCAACCATGCCATTGTACAATTGTCTTTCCATACTTCTACTCATACCTATCCAAACATAGATAGAGCATTCACATCATGGCTGCTCTTCCTAGCCCTACACTGTCACTTCCAGAAGCCCCCAAAGATCTATTCTTGGCCCATTCCCCATTCTCGTCGACATGCTGTCCTTTGGTGACATCATTGGTAGCCACAAGCCCACAAAACCAGCTCTATTTCTCACTCAATCCTTTCACTCCGTACTGTCCAAATCCAGTCTTTGATGAGTCATAACTTCCTCCAGTTCTATATTAGTAAGACAGAAGTCATAATCTTCAACCCGTCATATAATCCAGTCCGATTCAATCCCTCTCTCCGGCCACTCTCAGGCCAAACCAGCCTGGTTGCTACCTCGCCATGCTGTTCAACCTTAAGTTGAGCTTCAGACCCCATATTTTCTCCATGATCAAGACTACTATTATCTGTGCTGCATTACCCACCTGCTACTGATCCTCTTTTGTCGCTTCCAGATGTAATTACTCCAAGACTTTTCTTAATGGCCACCCATTCTCTATCAACTCAAAACTCAGCTGCACATATTCCACCCCACACTAAATCATGCTCACCTATTGCCCCTCATCCTTGCTTTCCTTTGGTCCTCCATCCTTATGTTTAAAATCATTCTGCTCATTCTTAAATCCCTCTATGGGTTTGCTCCATCCTATCTCTGCAATCTCCCACATCCCCATAATTCCTCCTGACTTTAGAACATTTTCTGCATTTGTCACACCATTGGCACCACAGCCGTCAGCCGCCTGAATCCTATTCACTCAAATTCCCTCCTCGGCACTTCTCACTCCTGATTTCAAAACCTTCTCACAACCCATCTCTTTGACTAAGCTTTTGGTGTCCAAATCTCCGAATCTCTCGTTTCCTGGCTTGACATCAGTTTTCCATGTCTCACTGTGAACCATCTTGAAACTTTTTGTTAACATTAAAGGAACTATATAAAACGCTTTTGTATAATAATTCTTGAAATAAAAGAACACTAGTTCACTGGTAACAGGGAGCAATTCGGACTAAATGTTTTACTCACTTTAAATTTCAGGTGATCTGCAGTGAATTTGCTTCATGGGTTCTTTGCTTGAGAATTCATAGCTACATATTTCTTGTAAAGAACTAACTGGTTTATTAGTAAAGTTTTAAAGAAAGAAAGACTTGGATTTATATAGCGCCTTTCATGACCACCAGTCGTCTCAAAGCACATTACAGCCAATGAAGTACTTTTGGAGTGTAGTCACTGTTGTAATGTGAGTAACGTGGAGCCAATTTGCGCACAGCAAGCTCCCACATACAGCAATGTGACAATGACCCGATCATCTGTTTTGTTATGTTGATTGAGGGATAAATATTGGCCCCAGGACACCGGCGATAACTCTCCTGCTCTTTTTCAAAAAGTGCCGTGGGATCTTTACGTCCACTCGAGAGAGCAGATGGGGCCTCGATTCAATGTCTCATCCAGAAGACGGCACCTCTGACAGTCCAGTACTCCTTCAGCTAGGAGGGACTGGATCGACTAGGCTTATATTCGTCGAATTTTGCTGGGGATCTCATAGAAACATGTGGAATTCTGACGGGATTGGACAGGTTGGATGCGGGAGGAGTGTTCCCGATGTTGGGGAGGTCCGGAACCAGGGGTCACAGTCTAGGGATGGGGGGTGAGCCATTTGGGACCGAGATGAGGGGAAACTTCTTCACTCAGAGAGTTTTGAGCCTATGGAATTCTCTACCACAGGGGTTGTTGAGGCCAGTTTGTTGGATATGTTCAGGGGGGATTGGGGGTTATGGAGAGAGGGCAGGAATGGGGTGCTGAGGTTGCATGGTCAGCCATGAGTATGTTGGGTGGTGGTGCAGGCTCGAGGGGCCGAATGGTCTACTCCTGCACCTATTTTCTATGTTTCTATGTTCTGATGAAAAGAGAGCACCGTTAGTTGTAGCCTGCTGCGATTCCGTCAGCAAGTGCAGTAGCCGTTTCAGATGATTTTAGGAGGCGCCATTCATACAGTCTGCAGTCTTACAATCGCACAAAGCATCATAAACATCCTTGAGTTTTCCCTCAAAACTCGGCTGCCCCGTGTCCTAACTCGCACCAAGTCCCGCTCACCCATCACCCCCTGTGCTCGCTGACCTACATTGGCTCCCGGTTAAGCAACGCCTCGATTTCAAAGTTCTCATCCTTATTTTCAAATCTCTCCATGGCCCCTCGCCCCTCTCTATCTCTGTAATCTTCTCCAGCCCCACAAGCCCCCCGAGATCTCTGCGCTCCTCTAATTCTGCCCTCTTGAGCATCCCTGATTATAATCGCTCCACCATTGGTGGCTGTGCCTTCAGCTGCCTGGGCCCTAAGCTCTGGAACTCCCTCCCTAAACCTTTCCACCTCTCCACCTCTCTTTCCTCCTTCAAGACGCTCCTTGAAACGTGGCTCTTTTGTGCTAATTTCTATTTATGCGGTTTGGTGTCTAATTTTTATCGCATAATACCCCTGTGAAGCGCCTTGGGAGGTTTCACTACGTTAAAGGCGCTATATAAATACAAGTTGTTGTACGAGTCTACGATTTAAACCGAGTACCTTTTTTCTCTCTCTTGACCTTTGACCTTACCCTCACCTAACCCCTCAAATTCTTGACGTCCTTATCTTCAAATCCCTCCATAGCCCTCGTCCCTCCCTATCTCTGTAACCTTCTCCAGCCCCACAACCCCCCCGAGATGTCTGCGCTCCTCTAATTCTGCCCTCTTGAGCATCCCTGATTATAATCACTCAACCATTGGTGGCCGTGCCTTCTGTTGCCGGTGCTGTTCAATCCCACGCCTCTACCGCCTCTGTACAGGGCATTGGTGAGACCACACCTGGAGTACTGTGTACAGTTTTGGTCTCCTAATTTAATCAGGGATATACTTGCATTGGAGGCAGTTCAGAAAAAGTTCACGAGGTTGATTCCTGAGATGAAGGGGTGTGAAGAAAGGTTGAGCAGGTTGGGCCTATACTCATTGGAATTTGGAGGAATGAGAGGTGATCTTATTGGAACATATGGGATTCTGAGGGGGCTTGACAGGGTAGATGCAGAGAGGGTGTTTCCCCTCGTGGGGGAATCTAGAACTAGGGGGGGCATGGTTTCAGAATGGGGGAGTTGCCCATTGAAATGAAAGTGGGGAGGAATTTCTTCTCTGAGGGTCATGAATCTTTGGAGTTCTCTGCCCTAGAGAGCTGTGGAGGCTGGGTCATTGAATGTATTTAAGGTGGCAATAGACAGATTTTTGAATGATAAGCGAGTCAAGGGTAGAGATGTCAGCAGGTCAGGCAGCATCTGTGGAGCAGAAACAGAGTTAACATTTCGGGTCGACGACCCTTTTCATTCTAGATTCCAGCATCCGCAGTATTTTGTTTTTGCATTTGTGCAGTGAGCCAAGGGTTATGAGGAGCGGGCAGGGAAGTGGAGTTGAGGCCAAGATCAGATCAGCCATGATCTTATTAAGTGGCGGAGCGGGCTGGAGTGGCCGAGGGGCAGGCTGCTGCTCCTATTTCTTACTGTTGGGGTAAAAAGAAGACTTCTCTTCCTCGAGGTGGACTCCCTGATATAAGGAATCAACACTCGCCCGCCATATAGCAACCACGGAATTGCTCAGACGAAACCTCGATTAACCGGTTTTTATTCGAACATGCTCGAGAAAGTTCCGATGAACACTTCTCCGATCAGAGGTTTTACAATTACAATTATACAGTTTCCTGAGGCATGTGACCCTCCTACAAAACCACCGATTGACTGACTGCTATCAGTGAAGTTACATTGATTTGTTGACTCTTAACAGACTAGCTCTGATTGGTTCTTCCCCACCTGTCCGACTCTCATCACATGTCACCCTTCTGGAATGTGTTCAACTTTGTCTCAGTTTGCTATCTCGTTCCCAACCACCTGCTTTCTTAACCTGTTCCTAAGAGAACTTCAGTCATAATGTCCTAGTTTCTTATGAGATTCAGATACTTGCACCGCAGGTCGGGGCTATAAATAGAGCTGGAGCGCCAGGCCCTGGAACATCGTGAGCGAAAGTGTGGCGAATGAGGGTACGGGGCCCAGAAGAGGCGAGGGCCCGGGACAGCACGGGCCAGCCCACACTGCGATATGTGTGCACACTAGGTCTGTGCAGCAGAACAGGTCTCCAGTCGTCCTGGTTAACCCTTGCCACTGGATAAAGGCCTAGCTCTGTAGATTCCATGTGGTGGCTGGTGTGCAACGGCCACCACACGCTAAAAAAATCCACGCACAGGCATCTTCCACCCCCTCATTTGGAGTTCAAGACTGGAACATCGGGTCCTTCGTTGAAACATCTGTGAACTCTTGTGGAAGCAAGTCATCCTCATTCGAGGGACCGTCTATGATGATGATGATGACTCCTTCAGCTCTGCACTGGGAGTGTCAGGCTAGATTTTTTTGTGCTCAAGTCCCACAACCTTGATCCTGAGATGAAGGGGTTGTCTTATGAAGAAAGGTTGAGCATGTTGGGCCTTTACTTATTGGAGTTTAGAAGAATGAGAGGTGATCTTATATTTAAGGTGGAGATAGACAGATTTTTGAATGATAAGGGAGTCAAGGGTCATGGGAAGTGGAGTTGAGGCCAAGATCCAATCAGCCATGATCTTATTAAATGTCGGAGCAGGCTCGAGGGGCCAAATAGCCTACTCCTGCTCCTATTTCTTACGTTCTTACTACAACAATAAATACCTTTCTTCTAAAAAAAATGAGAAGCAGTGTAATGTATGCACCTGTGAGCATGCTCCCAGATTGGTGGAGCTGTTGCTCTGAGTGGCTTAGCCTGTCACATCATGTTCACACGATGCAATAAAACCCCAGTTAGTTGAGTTCAGGTTCTTATTCTGAAACTGTGCCCCCTAGTTCTAGATTTCCCCACAAGGGGAAACATCCTCTCTCCATCTACCCTCAGCCACCTCCCTCAATAAGGAGACCAAAACTGCACGCAGTACTCCAGGTGTGGCCTCACCAATACCCTGTACAGTTGTAGCAGGACTGCTCTGCTTTTATACTCTATCCCCCTTGCAATAAAGGCCAACATTCCATTGGCCTTCCTAATTACTTGCTGTACCTGCATACTAACATTTTGTATTTCATGTACAAGGATCCCCAGATCCCTCTGTACCACAGCATTTTGTAATCTCTCTCTATTACAATAATAATTTGCTTTTTTAATCTTCCTACCAAAGTGGATAACCTCACATTTTCCCACATTATACTCCATCTGCTAAATTTTTGCCCACTCACTTAGCCTATCTATATCCTTTTTCAGATTCTTTGTGTCCTCTTCACAACTTGCTTTCCAACCAACTTTGTATCATCAACAAATTTGGCTACATTACACTCGGTCCCTTCATCCAAGTCATTAATATAGATTGTAAATAGTTGAGGCCCCAGCACTGATCCCTGTGGCATCCCACTAGTTACTGTTTGCCAACCGAAAAATGACCCATTTATCCCGACTCTCTGTTTTCTGTTCGTTAACCAATCCTCTATTCATGTTAATATATTACCCCCAATCCTGTGAACTTTTATCTTGTGCAGTAACCTTTTATGTGGTACCTCATCAAATGCCTTTTGGAAATCCAAATACACCTCATCCACTGGTTCCCCTTTATCCACTTATTGTTATTTATACAATATTTCAAAAGATTACTTGTGTTCATTATGATTGCAATTTTACAAATTTGACTGCTGGGCCCGAGTATCTTGATGTAAGTTTTTGCAATTGGCTGGCCTAGCCCATTTTCTATATCCTCCTTTGACTCAGGAGATGGTCTTGAGGAATTTCTGTTTTCAGGCCGTGTGGCCCAGGATTCCTGATCTCTATCTTCCTGTGTCCTCTTGAGTTTCCTTGAAACCCTTACATCAGTCCCAGTGTTAGCTTTCTTCCCCAGATTTTGATATTCCCAGTTAGTAATGTCTTGTTTAATTGGTTTGCGTTTTCTCTCTGATCTTCCCCACTTCCCCCCTCAGACGATACGGGTCTATGCCAGTTTGTCCCATATCTGCAGAATCGTCTTCAGTCAGCTGCATCTGAGTTGGTGGGGATATGTACGTTGTGTCTGTTGGAATACTTGGGCCTGCCAACGCACTCTGATCATCATCCAACTCAAACTCAGAATCACGTACTTGTGGTAACGGTGCATCACTCGCCAGAAACATTTGATCCACATAAACCTTCCTGATGTAGTCACCAATTTTGACTAAGTACTGCTTGGTGCCACATACCTGAATAATTGGGCCAATGTCACTTTTGCGTGGACCTGCCCTGTTTGACACTCAGAACTCTGACCTAATCACCCTTCTGAAAGCACCACTCTTTGATACTGGAATGATAATGCCGTTTCTGCACCGATTGTGCCTTCTCTACCTTATCAGACAAGTTCGGTTGCAATAAACTGAGACACGTCCTCAGCCTACACGTCAATACTTCAGCAGGTGTGGAACCGGTTGTAGAATGAGGCGTAGTTCTGTATTTGAAAAGAAAATTTGCTAACCTGTTTCATGCTCACCGATGATCCAGTTGGTAGAACTTGTTTCCACAAAGTCTCCTTGACAATCCTGACCGACCTTTCAGCTGCACCATTCGAAGCAGGATAATCTGGTGCTACCAACGTGTGTTTGACACCGTTGTATCTGGAAAAATTCTCAAATTGCATGGACCAAAATTGCGGCCCATTATCTGACACCATTTCTTGATAATTCTTCACATGATAATTCATGCCAATAATAATAAAAGGGCTTCATCTCCTCGTCATAAAGGCTTTGAACTTCAGGCCACGCTTGCAGGGTGTGCTCATAGGCCTGCTGTGTGAGCCTTCAATAACAGAGGTGGTGATCGGAAAGTCCTCATCAACGACATCGAGAGTAAAGATTGACTGTTCGCGGCCAATATCAGAATCTTCCTGAGGCAACCCTGAAAGGGCATCCAACACTGCATTCTGCTTCGACATGTGATATCGATTCTGTAATCGTACTGACACAATAACATAGCCCATCTTTGCATCCTGGAAGCCGCCATAGACAGAATTGCCACCTTTGGGCCTAAGATAGCTAGTAACGGTTTGCAAGCGTGAATTGACGCCCAAACGAAACTCATCAAATTTTTTAACACCAAATATAATTCTCAATCTGGGCATAATTTTGTCCGCTTTCGTTGAGCGAACGCGTTGCAAAGGCAACTGTTATTCTTGCCCATCATTCATAACATGGCCGATCACTGCTCTTACACCATACCCAGAGGCTGATCACTGCTCCCACACCATGAGGCTGATCACTGCTCCCACACCGTACCCAGAGGCTGACCACTGCTCCCACACTATACCCAGAGACTGATCACTGCTCCCACACCATACCCAGAGGCTGATCACTGCTCCCACACCATGCCCAGAGGCTGATCACTGCTCCCACACCGCACCCAGAGACTGATCACTGCTCCCACACCATGCCCAGAGGCTGATCACTGCTCCCACACCATGCCCAGAGGCAGATCACTGCTCCCACACCATACCCAGAGACTGATCACTGCTCCCACACCATGCCCAGAGGGTGATCACTGCTCCCACACCATGCCCAGAGGCTGATCACTGCTCCCACACCATACCCAGAGACTGATCACTGCTCCCACACCATACCCAGAGACTGATCACTGCTCCCACACCATGCCCAGAGGCTGATCACTGCTCCCACACCATACCCAGAGACTGATCACTGCTCCCACACCATACCCAGAGACTGATCACTGCTCCCACACTATACCCAGAGACTGATCACTGCTCCCACACCATACCCAGAGGCTGATCACTGCTCCCACACCGTGCCCAGAGACTGATCACTGCTCCCACACCATACCCAGAGACTGATCACTGCTCCCACACCGTGCCCAGAGACTGATCACTGCTCCCACACCATGAGGCTGATCACTGCTCCCACACCATACCCAGAGACTGATCACTGCTCCCACACCATACCCAGAGGCTGATCACTGCTCCCACACCATACCCAGAGACTGATCACTGCTCCCACACTATACCCAGAGACTGATCACTGCTCCCACACCATACCCAGAGACTGATCACTGCTCCCACACTATACCCAGAGACTGATCACTGCTCCCACACCATACCCAGAGGCTGATCACTGCTCCCACACCGTACCCAGAGACTGATCACTGCTCCCACACTATACCCAGAGACTGATCACTGCTCCCACACCATGAGGCTGATCACTGCTCCCACACCATGCCCAGAGGTTGATCACTGCTCCCACACCATGTCCAGAGACTGATCACTGCTCCCACACCATACCCAGAGACTGATCACTGCTCCCACACCATGTCCAGAGACTGATCACTGCTCCCACACCATACCCAGAGACTGATCACTGCTCCCACACCATGCCCAGAGGCTGATCACTGCTCCCACACCATACCCAGAGACTGATCACTGCTCCCACACCATGCCCAGAGACTGATCACTGCTCCCACACCATGCCCAGAGACTGATCACTGCTCCCACACCGTACCCAGAGACTGATCACTGCTCCCACACCGTGCCCAGAGACTGATCACTGCTCCCACACCATACCCAGAGACTGATCACTGCTCCCACACTATACCCAGAGACTGATCAATGCTCCCACACCATGCCCAGAGGCTGATCACTGCTCCCACACCATACCCAGAGACTGATCACTGCTCCCACACCCAGAGACTGATCACTGCTCCCACACCATACCCAGAGACTGATCACTGCTCCCACACCCAGAGACTGATCACTGCTTCCACACCATGCCCAGAGACTGATCACTGCTCCCACACCATGAGGCTGATCACTGCCCCCACACCATGCCCAGAGACTGATCACTGCTCCCACACCATGCCCAGAGACTGATCACTGCTCCCACACCATACCCAGAGACTGATCACTGCTCCCACACCATGCCCAGAGACTGATCACTGCTCCCACACCATACCCAGAGGCTGATCACTGCTCCCACACCATGCTCAGAGACTGATCACTGCTCCCACACCATGCCCAGAGACTGATCACTGCTCCCACACCATGCCCAGAGACTGATCACTGCTCCCACACCATACCCAGAGACTGATCACTGCTCCCACACTATACCCAGAGACTGATCACTGCTCCCAAACCATGCCCAGAGACTGATCACTGCTCCCACACCATGCCCAGAGACTGATCACTGCTCCCACACCATGCCCAGAGGCTGATCACTGCTCCCACACCATGAGGCTGATCACTGCTCCACACCATGCCCAGAGGCTGATCACTGCTCCCACAATATACCCAGAGACTGATCTCTGCTCCCGCACCATGAGGCTGATCACTGCTCCCACTCCATGCCCAGAGGCTGATCACTGCTCCCACACCATGACCTTAGAAACATAGAAACATAGAAAATAGGTGCAGGAGTAGGCCAATCAGCCCTTCGAGCCTGCACCACCATTCAATGAGTTCATGGCTGAACATGCAACTTCAGTACCCCATTTCTGCTTTCTCACCATACCCCTTGATCCCCCGAGTAGTAAAGACTACATCTAACTCCTTTTTGAATATATTTAGTGAATTGGCCTCAACAACTTTCTGTGGCAGAGAATTCCACAGGTTCACCACTCTCTGGGTGAAGAAGTTTCTCCTCATCTCGGTCCTAAATGGCTTACCCCTTATCCTTAGACTGTGACCCCTGGTTCTGGACTTCCCCAACATTGGGAACATTCTTCCTGCATCCAACCTGTCCAAACCCGTCAGAATTTTAAACGTTTCTATGAGATCCCCTCTCATTCTTCTGAACTCCAGTGAATACAAGCCCAGTTGATCCAGTCTTTCTTGATAGGTCAGTCCCGCCATCCCGGGTATGAGTCTGGTGAACCTTCGCTGCACTCCCTCAATAGCAAGCATGTCCTTCCTCAAGTTAGGAGATCAAAACTGTATACAATACTCCAGGTGTGGCCTCACCAAGGCCCTGTACAACTATAGTAACACCTCCCTGCCCCTGTACTCAAATCCCCTCGCTATGAAGGCCAACATGCCATTTGCTTTCTTAACCGCCTGTTGTACCTGCATGCCAACCTTCAATGACTGATGTACCATGACACCCAGGTCTCGTTGCACCTCCCCTTTTCCTAATCTGTCACCATTCAGAAAATAGTCTGTTTCTCTGTTTTTACCACCAAAGTGGATAACCTCACATTTATCCACATTATACTTCATCTGCCATGCATTTGCCCACTCACCTAACTATCCAAGTCACTCTGCAGCCTCATAGCATCCTCCTCGCAGCTCACACTGCCACCCAACTTAGTGTCATCCGCAAATTTGGAGATACTGCATTTAATCCCCTCGTCTAAATCATTAATGTCCAATGTAAACAGCTGGGGCCCCAGCACAGAACCTTGCGGCACCCCACTAGTCACTGCCTGCCATTCTGAAAAGTACCCATTTACTCCTACTCTTTGCTTCCTGTCTGACAACCAGTTCTCAATCCATGTCAGCACACTACCCCCAATCCCATGTGCTTTAACTTTGCACATTAATCTCTTGTGTGGGACCTTGTCGAAAGCCTTCTGAAAATCTAAATACACCACATCAGCCGGTTCTCCCTTGTCCACTCTACTGGAAACATCCTCAAAAAATTCCAGAAGATTTGTCAAGCATGATTTCCCTTTCACAAATCCATGCTGACTTGGACCTATCATGTCACCTCTTTCCAAATGCGCTGCTGTGACATCCTTAATAATTGATTCCATCATTTTACCCACGACTGATGTCAGGCTGACCGGTCTATAATTCCCTGCTTTCTCTCTCCCTCCTTTTTTTTAAAGTGGGGTTACATTGGCTACCCTCCACTCCATAGGAACTGATCCAGAGTCTATGGAACTTTGGAAAATGACTGTCAATGCATCCACTATTTCCAAGGCCACCTCCTTAAGTATTCTAGGATGCAGTCCATCAGGCCCTGGGGATTTATCGGCCTTCAATCCCATCAATTTCCCCAACTCAATTTCCTGACTAATAGGGATTTCCCTCAGTTCCTCCTTCTTACTAAACCCTCTGACCCCTTTTATATCCGGAAGGTTGTTTGTGTCCTCCTTAGTGAATACCGAACCAAAGTACTTGTTCAATTGGTCTGGCCATTTCTTTGTTCCCCGTTATGACTTCCCCTGATTCTGACTGCAAGGGACCTACGTTTGTCTTTACTAACCCTTTTCTCTTTACATATCTATAGAAGCTTTTGCAGTCCGTCTTAATCTTCCCTGCAAGCTTCCTCTCATACTCTATTTTCCCTGCCCTAATCAAACCCTTTGTCCTCCTCTGCTGAGTTCTAAATTTCTCCCAGTCCCCGGGTTCGCTGCTATTTCTTGCCAATTTATATGCCACTTCCTTGGCTTTAATACTATCCCTGATTTCCCTTGATAGCCACAGTTGAGCCACCTTCCCTTTTTTATTTTTATGCCAGACAGCGATGTACAATTGTTGTAGTTCATCCATGCAGTCTCTAAATGTCTGCCATTGCCCATTCACTGTCAACCCCTTAAGTATCATTCGCCAATCTATCCTAACCAATTCACGCCTCATACCTTCAAAGTTACCCTTCTTTAAGTTCTGGACCATGGTCTCTGAATTAACTGTTTCATTCTCCATCCTAATGCAGAATTCCACCATATTATGGTCACTCTTCCCCAAGGGGCCTCGCACAACGAGATTGCTAATTAATCCTCTCTTATTACACAACACCCAGTCTAAGATGGCCTCCCCCCTAGTTGGTTCCTCGACATACTGGTCTAGAAAACCATCCCTTATGCACTCCAGGAAATCCTCCTCCACTGTATTGCTCCCAGTTTGGTTAGCCCAATCTATATGCATATTAAAGTCACCCATGATAACTGCTGCATCTTTATTGCATGCACCCCTAATTTCCTGTTTGATGCCTTCCCCAACATCACTACTGCTGTTTGGAGGTCTGTACACAACTCCCACTAACGTTTTTTGCCCTTTGGTGTTCTGCAGCGCTACCCATATAGATTCCACATCATCCAAGCTAATGTCCTTCCTAACTATTGCATTAATCTCCTCTTTAACCAGCAATGCTACCCCACCTCTTTTTCCTTTTATTCTATCCTTCCTGAATGTTGAATACCCTTGGATGTTGAGTTCCCAACCCTGATCATCCTGGAGCCACGTCTCTGTAATCCTAATCACATCATATCTGTGAACATCTATTTGCACAGTTAATTCATCCACCTTATTACAGATACTCCTTGCATTAAGACACAAAGCCTTCAGGCTTGTTTTTTTAACACCCTTTGTCCTTTTAGAATTATGATGTAGTGTGGCCCTTTTTGTTTCTTGCCTTTGTTTACTCGGTCTTCCACTATTGCTTTTTACCTTTCTACCATCTGTTTCTGACTCCATATTACTTCGCCCTATCTCGCTGCATAGGTTCCCATCCCCCTGCCATATTAGTTTAAACACTCCCGAACTGCATTAGCAAATGTTACCCCCAGGACATCAGTTCCAGTCCTGCCCAAGTGCAAACCGTCCCTTTTGTACAGGTCCCACTTCCCCCAGAACTGGTTCCAATGTCCCAGGAATTTGAATCCCTCCCTCTTGCACCACTGCTCAAGTCATGTATTTATTCTAACTATTCTGCTCCAACTACTCTGATTAGCACGTGGCACTGGTAACAATCCAGAGATTACTACCATTGAGGTCCTACTTTTTAATTTAACTCCTAGCTCCCTAAATTCAGCTTGTAGGACCTCTTCCCACTTCTTACCTACATCGTTGGTACCTACATGTACCACGACAACTGGCTGTTCACCCTCTCTCTCCAGAATGCTCTGCAGCCGCTCCAAGAAATCCTTGACCCTTGCACCAGGGAGGCAACATACCATCCTGGTGTCTTGGTTGCGGTCGTAGAAACTCCTATCTATTCCTCTTACAATAGAGTCCCCTATCACTATAGCTCTCCCACACTTTTTCCTGCCCTTCTGTGCAGCAGAGCCACCCATGGTGCCATGAACCTGGCTGCTGGTGGCTTCCCCTGGTAAGTCATCTCCCCCAACAGTATCCAAAACGGTATATCTGTTTTGGAGGGAGATGACCGCAGGGGACTCCTGCACTACCTTCCTGCTCTTGCCTTGTCTCTTGGTCAGCCATTCACTATCTGTCCAACCCTTACCTGCGGTGTGACCAACTCACTAAATGTGCTATCCACAATATTCTCAGTATCGCGCATGCTCCAGAGTGAGTCCATCCGCAGCTCCAGTGCCGTCATGCGGTCTGTCAGGAGCTGCAGCTGGACACACTTCCTGCACACATGGTAGTCAGGGACACTGGAGATTTCCCACATAGCATAGGAGGAGCAGGACACGGGTCCGAGCTCTCCTGCTATGACTTAACCCTTAAATTAATATACTTACTAAAATTTACTTAAACACCAAACAGCTACTAAGTAGTTCGCTGCCAATTAAACCAATCTAAAAGTCAGTCTAAAAGAGAGTTATACTTACCAGTCGAACAGCCAACCACTTCCCAGCTTGGCTGTGACGTCACCTCTCGATTTCGGACCCCTCTATCTTTGTCTGCAGCTGGTTGGGCTGGTCTCTGGGCCTCCGGCTCCTACTCTCACACTCATTATCAGTTGCTCTAGTGTCAGCACTGGTAGGTAAAACAAGACAAAACAACACCTGCCATCCCCACTTGCCCTTAAAACTCACCCACTTGCCAAACTCACAAATGCCACTCTATGCTGCTGCACTCCGTGATCTGCACGTGCTGCCTCTTTTTAAACTGTATCTAGGTCAGATGACTCACGACTGGTCAGTTGTTTACGGAACTGTTTTTAACTAGCTGCTAATTGCCTCCTACTAGAGAGTTACCTTGTTTTTCTCTGCCGAAACCTGAAAGATTCCCAACTATTTAACTTTTCCCCTTTAAATTAAACTGCTACATGCTTAGCAGCTACTGGCAATTGCCACTAACAATTTACTCCAGCCTCCAAATAGTTTAAAGAGAATAGCCCTTAAAACTCACCCACTTACCAAACTCATGAATGCCACTCTATGCTGCTGACGAGAGACTGATCACTGCTCCCACACCATGCCCAGAGACTGATCACTGCTCCCACACCATGCCCAGAGACTGATCACTGCTCCCACACCATACCCAGAGACTGATCACTGCTCCCACACCATGCCCAGAGACTGATCACTGCTCCCACACCATGCCCAGAGACTGATCACTGCTCCCACACCATGCCCAGAGACTGATCACTGCTCCCACACCATGTCCAGAGACTGATCACTGCTCCCGCACCGTACCCAGAGACTGATCACTGCTCCCACACCGTGCCCAGAGACTGATCACTGCTCCCGCACCGTACCCAGAGACTGATCACTGCTCCCACACCGTACCCAGAGACTGATCACTGCTCCCACACCATACCCAGAGACTGATCACTGCTCCCACACCATGCCCAGAGACTGATCACTGCTCCCACACCGTGAGGCTGATCACTGCTCCCACACCATACCCAGAGGCTGATCACTGCTCCCACACCATGAGGCTGATCACTGCTCCCACACCATACCCAGAGGCTGATCACTGCTCCCACACCATACCCAGAGGCTGATCACTGCTCCCACACCATGCCCAGAGGCTGATCACTGCTCCCACACCATGCCCAGAGACTGATCACTGCTCCCACACCATGCCCAGAGACTGATCACTGCTCCCACACCATGAGGCTGATCACTGCTCCCAGACCATACCCAGAGACTGATCACTGCTCCCACACCGTGCCCAGAGGCTGATCACTGCTCCCACACCGTACCCAGAGGCTGATCACTGCTCCCACACCATGCCCAGAGACTGATCACTGCTCCCACACTATACCCAGAGACTGATCACTGCTCCCACACCGTACCCAGAGGCTGATCACTGCTCCCACACCATGCCCAGAGACTGATCACTGCTCCCACACCGTGCCCAGAGGCTGATCACTGCTCCCACACCATGCCCAGAGGCTGATCACTGCTCCCACACCGTGCCCAGAGGCTGATCACTGCTCCCACACCGTGCCCAGAGGCTGATCACTGCTCCCACACCATACCCAGAGACTGATCACTGCTCCCACACCATGCCCAGAGACTGATCACTGCTCCCACACCATGAGGCTGATCACTGCTCCCACACCATACCCAGAGGCTGATCACTGCTCCCACACCATGAGGCTGATCACTGCTCCCACACCATACCCAGAGACTGATCACTGCCCCCACACCGTGCCCAGAGACTGATCACTGCTCCCACACCATGCCCAGAGACTGATCACTGCTCCCACACCGTGCCCAGAGGCTGATCACTGCTCCCACACCATACCCAGAGACTGATCACTGCTCCCACACCATACCCAGAGACTGATCACTGCTCCCACACCATGCCCAGAGGCTGATCACTGCTCCCACACCGTACCCAGAGACTGATCACTGCTCCCACACCATGCCCAGAGGCTGATCACTGCTCCCACACCATGCCCAGAGACGGATCACTGCTCCCACACCATGAGACTGATCATTGCTCCCACACCATGCCCAGAGACTGATCACTGCTCCCACACCATGCCCAGAGGCTGATCACTGCTCCCACACCATGCCCAGAGACTGATCATTGCTCCCACACCATGCCCAGAGACTGATCACTGCTCCCACACCATGCCCAGAGGCTGATCACTGCTCCCACACCATACCCAGAGACTGATCACTGCTCCCACACCATGCCCAGAGGCTGATCACTGCTCCCACACCGTACCCAGAGACTGATCACTGCTCCCACACCATGCCCAGAGACTGATCACTGCTCCCACACCATGCCCAGAGGCGGATCACTGCTCCCACACCATACCCAGAGACTGATCACTGCTCCCACAATGTGCCCAGAGACTGATCACTGCTCCCACACCATACCCAGAGACTGATCACTGCTCCCACACCGTGCCCAGAGACTGATCACTGCTCCCACACCATGCCCAGAGGTTGATCACTGCTCCCACACCATGCCCAGAGATTGATCACTGCTCCCACACCATGCCCAGAGACTGATCACTGCTCCCACACCATACCCAGAGACTGATCACTGCTCCCACACTATACCCAGAGACTGATCACTGCTCCCACACCATGCCCAGAGGCTGATCACTGCTCCCACACCATACCCAGAGACTGATCACTGCTCCCACACCATGCCCAGAGGCTGATCACTGCTCCCACACCATACCCAGAGACTGATCACTGCTCCCACACCATACCCAGAGACTGATCACTGCTCCCACACCATGCCCAGAGGCTGATCACTGCTCCCACACCATACCCAGAGACTGATCACTGCTCCCACACCATGCCCAGAGACTGATCACTGCTCCCACACCATGCCCAGAGGCTGATCACTGCTCCCACACCATGCCCAGAGACTGATCACTGCTCCCACACCATGAGACTGATCACTGCTCCCACACCATACCCAGAGACTGATCACTGCTCCCACAATGTGCCCAGAGACTGATCACTGCTCCCACACCATGCCCAGAGACTGATCACTGCTCCCACACCATACCCAGAGACTGATCACTGCTCCCACACCATACCCAGAGACTGATCACTGCTCCCACAATGTGCCCAGAGACTGATCACTGCTCCCACACCATACCCAGAGACTGATCACTGCTCCCACACCGTGCCCAGAGACTGATCACTGCTCCCACACCATGCCCAGAGGTTGATCACTGCTCCCACACAATGCCCAGAGATTGATCACTGCTCCCACACCATGCCCAGAGACTGATCACTGCTCCCACACTATGAGATGGATCACTGCTCCCACACTGTAAAGCCCTGTTCCCTCACTACAGATTCACATGAGGCATGTAGTGAAGTCAAGGTCACTCTGGACCTGCACCTTTATTTCACAGCTCTGGAATGCTGCACTTGCCTGAGACCTGCCCTTATATACCTGTCTCTTGCAAGTGCACCCCTGGTGGTAAGATATGCTGGTGGTTACAGGTCATATCTTATTACAGTCATGTATAGCATGTTAGGATACAGTTATATATAATAATGTAAGATATATGACATCACCCTCCCCCAAGGTCTTATTGTCTTTATAGGTTCAGTCTCTCAGGTGGTCTACGCTCTCGCGTGGGGCGTCTGTGTTGTGGTACAGTTGTTTACCTTGGTATCTGTTTTTCTTTGGGTGTGGTTGCTGGTATCTCGCCTGGGCTGCCTGTTTCAATTGGTGTGATTGTTGTTGACTCGCCTGGGCTGTCTGTTGGGATTGCCCTTTCCTCAGGTTGTTCCCTCTGTCTGTCCACCAGGTGTGGTGCGAGTTCCACATTGTAGTCTGCCTCTGGTTCCGCAGTGTTGTTGGTAAATCTGCTTTTGGGTCTACATGCCTCCGGCAGGTTTTTCCATTGTCCATTTGTACAACCAGTAGTCAGTTTCCTTCCTTGCCCGTTACTGTCCCTGCAAGCCATTTGGGACCCCTGCCATAGTTTAGTACAAACACTTTGTCCCCTATCTCATTCCATCTCCCCCTCGAATTTCTGTCATGGTACTCAGTCAGCTTACGGCGCTTTGCCTCAATGATTTCGTGCATGTCTGGGAGGATTAATGAGAGCCTTGTCTTAAAATCCTTTTCATCAACAGTTGCGCGGGGGGGATCCCAGTCAGTGAGTGCGGATCACTTCAAGCAGACTGCCTGATGTGGGGCAGCCAAGTAGTCATGCCTCTGCGAGGCAGAGAGGCATTTGTCCGGGAGCTCCACCGCAAGCACCCGGGGATTGTTCTCATGAAGGCCATAGCCAGATCCCACGTCTAGTGACCTGGTATTGACGCGACTTGGAGCTCTGCGTCCGAAGGTGCACCATTTGTGCCCAACTCAGGGAGGCTCCCCTGAGCCCCTGGCCCTGGCCTACCAAACCGTGGTCGCGGGTGCACGTAGACATTCATGGGCAAAATGTTCCACGTAGTTGTAGATGCATTTTCAAAGTGGATCGAATGCACCATTTTAAACTCGAGCACAACCTCCACCACTGTGGAGAGCCTCGCAATCATGTTTGCAACGCACGGAATCCCTGACATATTGGTCAATGACAATGGTCCGTGCTTCACCAGCGCAGAATTCCAAGATTTTATAATTGACCACGGCATAAATCACGTCAAGGCTGCACCGTTCAAGCCGGCCTCCAACGGCCAGGCGGAGAGAACAGTGCAAATCATTAAACAAGGCATGCTTAAAAGCTCATGAATGCGCCTGTGAAAGGGTTTTAATTCCTCGGGGCAGTCATCGCGAGCCTCTGCCCAGTCACAGGTTTGGACACATCTTTTTACTAAGGATAACGTGGGGTCGCTGGCCGTCCAGACTCTGATTTGGCGAGCCGTCATAGGCGAACCTGTGGACTCAAAGGCATTGATTGCCATAACTATCTCACAGTCCTGTTCGTCAGACCCTTCCGTGGTCGCCAGGGGTAACCTGCTGAGCGCGTTGACACAGTTGTCTGTGCCTGGTCTGTGCCTTATGGTATAGTCGTAGGACGCCAGCAGGAGTGCCCACCATTGAATTCGCGCCGAGGCGTTGGCGTTTATTGCCTTGCTCTCAGATAGGAGGGACGTGAGGGGCATGTGGCCGGTTTCTAACACGAACTTGGCCCCGAAAAGGTATTGGTGCATCTTTTTGACACCGTACACGCACGCGAGCGCCTCCTTCTCTACCATTCCGTACCCACGCTCTGCCCGCGAAAGTGACCTGGAGGCATAAGCTATGGGTTGTAATTTGCCCGCACTATTGACATGTTGCAAAACGCACCCGACCCCATACGCTGACGCATCGCATGTGAGAACTAGCTTTTTACCTGGATCAAAGAAAGTCAAAACACTGTTGGAACACAGAAGGTTGCGTGCCTTATTGAAGGCGCGTTCCTGGACGTCCCCCCAAAACCAATCGCACCCCTTCCTGAGTAGCACGTGGAGAGGCTCCAGCAGCGTGCTTAAGTTCTGCATAAAGTTCCCAAAGTAATTGAGTAGCCCGAGAAAGGCACGCAGTTCTGAGACATTCCAGGGCCTGGGTGCCAGGCGAATTGCTTCTGTTTTGGACTCTGTTGGGCGGATTCCATCAGCGGCAATCCTTCTGCCCAAAAATTCAACCTCGGGTGCGAGAAACAGGCACTTGGATTTCTTGACTCGTAGGCCTACCCGATCCAACTGCTTTAGTACTTCCTCCAAATTACGGCGATTGGAGTCGGTGTCCCTGCCCGTGATAAGTATGTCGTCTTGAAATACAACCGTCCCCGGGATGGACTTGAGCAGACTCTCCATGTTGCGCTGGAATATGGCAGCTGCCGACCTGATGCAGAATGGGCATCGATTGTACATGAAAAGGCCTCGATGTGTGTTGATAGTGGTGAGTAGCTTCGATTCCTCGGTCACTTCTTGCGTCATATACACAGATGTGAGGTCTAGTTTTGAGAAAAGTTTACCTCCAGCCAATGTGGCAAATAAGTCCTCCGCTCTGGGTAGCGGGTACTGGTCCTGTAGGGAGACTCTGTTTATGGTAGATTTGTAGTCCTCACAGTTTCGTACGGATCCATCAGGCTTCATGACTGGGACAATGGAACTTGCCCAGTCGCTAAATTCCACAGGTGATATAATGCCTTCCCGCAGAAGCCTGTCTAGTTCGTGTTCAATCTTTTCCCTCATCACATAGGGTACAGCTCTGGCCTTGTGATGGACCGGTCTTGCATACTGTGTGATGTAGATTTTGACTTTGGCCCCTTTGAAAGTGCCCACACCTGGCTGAAAGAGATGTTCAAATCACTTTATAACTGTTGAGCAGGAGATCCAATCCTCTAATGACATGGCATGGACATCATCCCATTTCCAGTTTAGTTTTGCCAGCCAGCTTCTCCCCAGCAGTGCTGGGGGGTCTCCGGGGACAATCCACAGGGGAAGTCGGTTCACTGTCCCTTTGTGTGTGACAGAGAGCATGGCGCTGCCGAGGACTGGTACGATTTCTTTGGTATAGGTCCTTAGTTTGGTGTCGACCCTTGTGAGTTTTGGTCTGACTCTTTTATGCGGCCACAGTTGTTCAAATTGTTGAGCGCCCATGAGAGATTGACTCGCTCCCGTATCCTGCTCCATGTTGACAGGTATCCCGTTGAGTAGGACCCTCATCATTACAGGAGGCGTCCTGTTGTAGGAGCAGCGGCCATTGATCGTGTTGATCCGCTGTACATCGGTGTCCCGGGTACTGTCCCCACCGTCTTCTGGTCCGCTTTCCGACCCATCCGATTCGTATACCAGCCGAGCTGCCGTTTTTTTGCACATGCGGGCAAAATGCCCTGTATATTCACAGTTCCTGCAAACAGCCTGCTGAAATCGACATCCCCTTGACGAGTGCCCACCCCCACACCTCCAGCACAGACTGCTTGCAAAGAATGAGCTGCGTCTGGCTGATCTCTCTTGAGCTTCTCTCAGTTTATTGTTGATTGCTCGCATTGTGGGTTGATGAGGTGTGAACGGCCGTTCCTGTGGCACTTGATGGCTTCTGACGCCACTGCCTGCTGTCGAGAGCCTGTTCTCCCGGTTTTGTCTGTGTGTGGGGGTAGCAGCTTGTTTAATGCTGTGAACTTCTTGTTCCGATATTTCGTTAGTTGTCGTACCTGCATTGTAAATCAACCTCGTTTCTTCTTCCCCTACCAAGAATGTCTGTGCAACCAGTGCTGCTGCCTCTAAGGTCAGGTTCTTGGTCTCTATGATCTTTCGGAATATGCCTGTGTGGCCTATTCCTTCAATGAAAAAGTCTCTCAGCATTTCTCTCCTCAGTTCATGGGAGAACTCACATAAACTAGCCAACCTCTGAAGTTCCGCCATGAAGTCGGGTATGCTCTGGCCCACACAGCGTCTGTAGTTGTAGAACCTGTGTCTGGCCATGTGTAGGCTGCTCACTGGCTTCAGGTGGTCTCTTACCAGTGTGCTCAATTCTTCAAACGACTTGCTTGCTAGTTTCCCGGGTGACAGCAGATCCTTCATTAAAGCGTATGTTTTCGAGCCACAGCTGGTCAAGAGATGGGCTCTTCTCTTGTCTGCTTTGTCGTCTCCTAACCAGTCATTGGTTACAAAGCTTTGCTGGAGCCTTTCTATAAAGTCCTCCCAATTGTCTCCAGCATTGTACTTTTCATCTGATCCATTGTTTGCCGTTCTGTGGATTCTGTAATCCCGTAACTCGTCGCCACTGTAAAGTCCTGTCCCCTCAGTACAGATTCACACGAGGCATGTAGTGAAGTCAAGGTCACTCTGGTCCTGCACCTTTATTTCACAGCTCTAGAATGCTGCACTTGCCTGAGACCTGCGCTTATATACCTGTCTCTTGCAAGTGCACCCCTGGTGGTAAGGTATGCTGGTGGTTACAGGTCATATCTTATTACAGTCATGTATAGCATGTCAGGATACAGTTATATATAATAATGTAAGATACATGACACACACCATGCCCAGAGGCTGATCACTGCTCCCACACCATGAAGCTGATCACTGCTCCCACACCATGCCCAGAGACTGATCACTGCTCCCACACCATGCCCAGAGACTGATCACTGCTCCCACACCGTGCCCAGAGACTGATCACTGCTCCCACACCATGCCCAGAGACTGATCACTGCTCCCACACCATGCCCAGAGACTGATCACTGCTCCCACACCATGCCCAGAGACTGATCACTGCTCCCGCACCATACCCAGAGGCTGATCACTGCTCCCACACCATGAGGTAGATCACTGCTCCCACACCATGCCCAGAGACTGATCACTGCTCCCACACCATGCCCAGAGACTGATCACTGCTCCCACACCATGAGGTAGATCACTGCTCCCACACCATACTCAGAGACTGATCACTGCTCCCACACCATGAGGTAGATCACTGCTCCCACACCATGCCCAGAGACTGATCACTGCTCCCACACCATGAGGTAGATCACTGCTCCCACACTATACCCAGAGACTGATCACTGCTCCCACACCATACCCAGAGGCTGATCACTGCCCCCACACCGTGCCCAGAGGCTGATCACTGCTCCCACACGATGAGATGGATCACTGCTCCCACACTGTAAAGTCCTGTTCCCTCAGTACAGATTCACATGAGGCATGTAGTGAAGTCAAGGTCACTCTAGTCCTGCACCTTTATTTCACAGCTCTGGAATGCTGCACTTGCCTGAGACCTGCCCTTATATACCTGTCTCTTGCAAGTGCACCCCTGGTGGTAAGATATGCTGGTGGTTACAGGTCATATCTTATTACAGTCATGTATAGCATGTTAGGATACAGTTATATATAATAATGTAAGATACATGACATCACCCTCCCCCAAGGTCTTATTGTCTTTATAGGTTCAGTCTCTCAGGTGGTCTACGCTCTCGCGTGGAGCGTCTGTGTTGTGGTTCAGTTGTTTGCCTTGGTGTCTGTTTTTCTTTGGGTGTGGTTGCTGGTATCTCGCCTGGGCTGTCTGCTTCGATTGGTGTGATTGTTGTTGACTCGCCTGGGCTGTCTGTTGGGATTGCCCTTTCCTCAGGTTGTTCCCTCTGTCTGTCCACCAGGTGTGGTGCGAGTTCCACATTGTAGTCTGCCTCTGGTTCCGCAGTGTTGTTGGTAAATCTGCTTTTGGGTCTACATGCCTCCGGCAGGTTTTTCCATTGTCCATTTGTACTACCAGGAGCCAGTTTCCTTCCTTGCCCGTTACTGTCCCTGCAAGCCATTTGGGACCCCTGCCATAGTTTAGTACAAACACTTTGTCCCCTATCTCATTCCATCTCCTCCTCGAATTTCTGTCATGGTACTCAGTCAGCTTACGGCGCTTTGCCTCAACGATTTCGTGCATGTTTGGGAGGATTAATGAGAGCCTTGTCTTTAAAGTCATCAACAGTTGCGCGGGGGGGATCCCAGTCAATGAGTGCGGACGAGATCTGTATGCCAGCAGCAGTCGCGGCAGGTGAACCTGCAGCGTGGGACCTTGGATTTTAAGCATGCCTTGTTTAATGATTTGTGCTGCTCTCTCCGCCTGGCCGTTGGAGGCCGGCTTGAACGGTGCTGTCTTGACGTGATTTATGCCGTGGTCAATTATAAAATCTTGGAATACTGCGCTGGTGAAGCACGGACCATTGTCACTGACCAATATGTCAGGGATTCCTGGTTGCGAGGCTCTCCACAGTGGTGGAGGTTGTGCTCGAGTTTAAAATGGTGCATTCGATCCACTTTGAAAATGCATCTGCATTTTCTGGAACATTTTGCCCATGAATGGGCCCGCATAGTCTACATGCACCCGCGACCACAGTTTGGTAGGCCAGGGCCAGGGGCTCAGGGGAGCCTCCCTGAGTTGGGCACAAATGGTGCACCTTCGGACGCAGAGCTCCAAGTCCGCGTCAATACCAGGCCACTAGACGTGGGATCTGGCTATGGCCTTCATGAGAACGATCCCCGGGTGCTCGCGGTGGAGCTCCCAGACAAATGCCTCGCTGCCTCACAGAGGCATGACTACTTGGCTGCCCCACATCAGGCAGTCTGCTTGTAGTGATAGTTCATGCATGTGCCTGTGAAAGGGTTTTAATTCCTCGGGGCAGGCATCGCGAGCCTCTGCCCTATCACCGGTTAGGACACATCTTTTTACTAAGGATAACGTGGGGTCACTGGCCATCCAGGCTCTGATTTGGCGAGCCATCATGGGCGAACCTGTGGACTCAAAGGCATTAATTGCCATGACTATCTCACAGTCCTGTTTGTCAGACCCTTCCGTGGTCGCCAGGGGTAACCTGCTAAGTGCGTCGGCACAGTTGTCTGTGCCTGGTCTGTGCCTTATGGTATAGTCGTAGGACGCCAGCAGGAGTGCCCACCGTTGAATTCGCGCCGAGGCGTTGGCGTTTATTGCCTTGCTCTCGGATAGGAGGGACGTGAGGGGCATGTGGTTGGTTTCTAACGCGAACTTGGCCCCGAAAAGGTATTGATGTATCTTTTTGACACCGTACACGCACGCGAGCGCCTCCTTCTCCACCATTCCGTACCCGCGCTCCGCCCGCGAAAGTGACCTAGAGGCATAAGCTATGGGTTGTAATTTGCCTGCACTATTGACATGTTGCAAAACGCACCCAGCCCCATACGCTGACGCATCGCATGTGAGAATTAGCTTTTTACCTGGATCAAAGAAAGTCAAAACACTGTTGGAACACAGAAGGTTGCGTGCCTTATTGAAGGCGCGTTCCTGGACGTCCCCCCAAAACCAATCGCACCCCTTCCTGAGTAGCACGTGGAGAGGCTCCAGCAGCGTGCTTATGTTCTGCATAAAGTTCCCAAAGTAATTGAGTAGCCCGAGAAAGGCGCGCGGTTCTGAGACATTCCGGAGCCTGGGTGCCAGGCGAATTGCTTCTGTTTTGGACTCTGTTGGGCGGATTCCATCAGCGGCAATCCTTCTGCCCAAAAATTCAACCTCGGGTGCGAGAAACAGGCACTTGGATTTCTTGACTAGTAGGCCTAGCCGATCCAACCGCTTTAGTACTTCCTCCAAATTACGGGGATGGGAGTCGGTGTCCCTGCCCGTGATAAGTATGTCGTCTTGAAATACAATCGTCCCCGGGATGAACTTGAGCAGACTCTCCATGTTGCGCTGGAATATGGCAGCTGCTGACCTGATGTAGAATGGGCATCGATTGTACATGAAAAGGCCTCGATGTGTGTTGATGGTGGTGAGTAGCTTGGATTCCTTGGTCAATTCTTGCGTCATATACGCAGATGTGAGGTCTAGTTTTGAAAAAGTTTACCTCCAGCCAATGTGGCAAATAAGTCCTCCGCTCTGGGCAGCGGGTACTGGTCCTGTAGGGAGACTCTGTTTATGGTAGATTAGTAGCCCCCACAGATTCGTACGGATCCATCAGGCTTCATGACTGGGACGATGGGACTTGCCCAGTTGCTAAATTCCACAGGTGATATAATGCCTTCTCACAGAAGCCTGTCTAGTTCGTGTTCAATCTTTTCCCTCATCACATAGGGTACAGCTCTGGCCTTGTGATGGAGCGGTCTAGCATCCTGTGTGATGTAGATTTTGACTTTGGCCCCTTTGAAAGTGCCCACACCTGGCTGAAAGAGATGTTCAAATCACTTTATAACTGTTGAGCAGGAGGTCCGTTCCTCTAATGACATGGCATGGACATCATTCCATTTCCAGTTTAGTTTTGCCAGCCAGCTTCTCCCCAGAAGTGCTGGGGGGTCTCCGGGGACAATCCACAGGGGAAGTCGGTTCACTGTCCCTTTGTGTGTGACAGAGAGCATGGCACTGCTGAGGACTGGTACGATTTCTTTGGTATAGGTCCTTAGTTTGGTGTCGACCCTTGTGAGTTTTGTTCTGTCTCTTTTATGCGGCCACAGTTGTTCAAATTGTTGAGCGCCCATGAGAGATTGACTCGCTCCCGTATCCAGCTCCATGTTGACAGGTATCCCGTTGAGTAGGACCCTCATCATTACAGGAGGCGTCCTGTTGTAGCAGCAGCGGCCATTGATCGTGTTGACCTGCTGTACATCAGTGTCCTGGGTACTGTCCCCACCATCTTCTGGTCCGCTTTCCGACCCATCCGATTCGTATACCAGCCGAGCTGCCGTTTTTTTGCACATGCGGGCAAAATGCCCTGTATATTCACAGTTCCTGCAAACAGCCTGCTGAAATCGACATCCCCTTGACGAGTGCCCACCCCCACACCTCCAGCACAGACTGCTTGCAAAGAATGAGCTGCGTCTGGCTGATCTCTCTTGAGCTTCTCTCAGTTTGTAGTTGATTGCTCGCATTGTGGGTTGATGAGGTGTGAACGGCCGTTCCTGTGGCACTTGATGGTTTCTGGCGCCACTGCCTGCTGTCGAGAGCTTGTTCTCCTGGTTTTGTCTGTGTGTGGGGGTAACAGCTTGTTTAATGCTGTGAACTTTTTGTTCCGATATTTGTTTAGTTGTCGTACCTACATTGTAAATCAACCTCGTTTCTTCTTCCCCTACCAAGAATGTCTTTGCAACCAGTGCTGCTGCCTCTAAGGTCAGGTTCTTGGTCTCTATGAGCTTTTGGAATATGCCTGTGTGGCCTATTCCTTCAATGAAAAAGTCTCTCAGCATTTCTCTCCTCAGTTCATCGGAGAACTCACATAAACTAGCCAACCTCCAAAGTTCCGCCACGTAGTCGGGTATGCTCTGGCCCACACAGTGTCTGTAGTTGTGGAACCTGTCTGGCCATGTGTAGGCTGCTCATTGGCTTCAGGTGGTCTCTTACCAGTGTGCTCAATTCTTCAAACGACTTGCTTGCTGGTTTCTCGGGTGCCAGCAGATCCTTCATTAAAGCGTATGTTTTCAAGCCACAGCTGGTCAAGAGATGGGCTCTTCTCTTGTCTGCTTTGTCGTCTCCTAACCAATCTTTGGTTACAAAGCTTTGCTGGAACCTTTCTATAAAGTCCTCCCAATTGTCTCCAGCATTGTACTTTTCATCTGACCCGTTGTTTGCCATTCTGTGGATTCTGTCATCCCGTAACTCATCGCCACTTTAAAATTCTGTCCCCTCAGTACAGATTCACACGAGGCATGTAGTGAAGTCAAGGTCACTCTGGACCTGCACCTTTATTTCACAGCTCTAGAATGCTGCACTTGCCTGAGACCTGTCCTTATCTACCTGTCTCTTGCAAGTGCACCCCTGGTATGCTGGTCATATCTTATTACAGTCATGTATAGCATGTTTGGATACAGTTATATATAATAATGTAAGATACATGACACACACCATGCCCAGAGACTGATCACTGCTCCCACACCATGCCCAGAGGCTGATCACTGCTCCCGCACCATGAGGCTGATCACTGCTCCCACAACGTGCCCAGAGGCTGATCACTGCTCCCGCACCATGAGGCTGATCACTGCTCCCACACCATGCCCAGAGGCATCACCAGCTAATCTTAGTTCACGAGTCGGATTATAATGAACGAGAAGAGCACTACTGCTCAAGGATCGCTTGCCTGTGTCGTATGCACTCTATTGTTCTTTGTCCCATATCCTGAGTTTCCGCCCCATTGGTGCCGAGGATGAATGTGCAATGCCACTTTTTAGCGCTGGTCCCACATCTTTGGGAGTTAAAACTGAATTGAGCAACTTGAGGCTGCACTTAACGTCCGGCGCTATAATCAGCACTCAGGCGGTGACACCGCCTAAAAAGCGGCCATAACCTATTTTGACCCCTTGTGTCTGTCTTCACAGAAGAAGAGAACAAAACCTCTCAGAATTGGTGGAGTACCAGGGGTCTAGCGAGAATGAGGAACTGAAAGAAATTAGTATTCGTAAAAAAATAGTTCTGGAGAAATTAATGGGACTGAAAGCCGATAAATCCACTGGACCTGATGGCCTACATCCTAGGCTAAGTGAGTGGGCAAGAACATGGCAAATGGAATATAATGTGGAGAAATGTGAAGTTATCCACTTTGGTAGGGAAAATAGAAAATCTGAGTATTTTTAAAATGGTGAGAGATTGGGAAATGTTGGTGTTCAGAGGGACCTGGGTGTCCTTCTATACCAATCACTGAAAGTTAACATGCAGGTACAGCAAGCAATTAAGAAAGCAAATGGTATGTTGGCCTTTATTACAAGAGGATTTGAGTACAAGAGTAAAGACATCTTCCTATAATTATATAGGGCCCTGGTGAGACCACACCTGGAGTATTGTGTACAGTTCTGGTCTCCTTACCTAAGGAAGGATGTATTTGCTATAGAGTGAGTGCAACAAAGATTCACCAGACTGATTCTCGGGATGGGGGGTTGTCCTATGAGGAGAGATTGAGCAGACTAGGCCTATATTCTCTCGGGTGTAGAAGAATGAGAGATGATCTCATTGA